>NC_079446.1:16618270-16741359 GCF_903798145.1 Danio aesculapii
TCTCTCTCTCTCTCTCCTCTCTCTCTCTCCTCTCTCTCTCTCTCTCTCTCTCTCTCTCTCTCTCTCTATCCTCTCTCTCTCTCTCTATATATATATATATATATATATATATATAATATATATATATATATATATATATATATATATATATAATTATGTATTTATTTAATTATATATAATTATTTATTTATTTAATTATATATAATTATAAATATATTCTTAATAAACTTCCCAGCCACAAATATTAAAAAAAACACAACTTGTATTAAAACTGGACGAGGATTAGAAAGAATACGATGCTTGTTATATAATTTAAAATGTTATTCCTCTTGTCCAATTTCTTTATGCACATTTTTTCACTCGCTACTCTGCCAGGAACTTCGCCGCTAGAGATCACCTTCAAAAATCTCAATCTCATGGCTCATTCTTCACAAATATAGAATTAAAATAATGGCGCGTTTCATTGTGCATCCCGCGGGTGCAACCAACAAGAGTTGTGCATTTTAGTTTAACTTTTTTAGCGTTAAAAGCAGTTCGGTGTTAGTTTTTATTTAAATATATCAAGCCAAAACTAAACAGCGCATTCTCTCCGCCTCCTCGTTCATTACCTGCGGGACCGGGACGCACTGCTGAAGCAGGCAATAGAGAAACTCCGTCATTCATCATAATCTTAGCTGATGTTTCGGAGTCAAAAAAATATATTAAAGAGAAATGTTCTTTTAACAGTCCCTATATATTTAATCTTTTTCTTTTTTTTCCTGTCATTTCTCTTCAGCAAATTATATTTTTTAAAGCTGCTTGATTCTTTTAAAACCGAAAGCAGAGCCCGTCAATTGGTGTTTTTCCATAAGATACGTTTATCCTACGATAATTTATCCTCTGATCCTTTTGCATAAAGGTTATAATTTAAAAAAAAAAGTCACTTAATTACTTTCGATACGCTAAAATATTTGTTAAACGAATGTTATTTAAAAAAAGCATATGCACATATTACAATTGTAAAATAGTCTAAAATGCATGGTCTAATCAGAAATAAAGGAAATTAGTTATATTTAATGCATAAAATAGGCTAGCCTTTTTATAAATTGAGTTTAATTGATTTGAAACTTTTAATTGCATTTTAACGTCCTGTATAAATAATAAAAGTTGCATCAGATTGACGAAAAAACAAATATTAATACCTGCAAACAGGGCCACGGTTACTTTTTTTTCACTGACTGGCATGACTGGCAAACGCATCAGAAAAAAAACTGCTGAATCTCTGCGAATATTTGGTTAACTTATAAAACAAATGTCTGGTTTAGTGATGTTAGTAATGCATAGAAAAATGCAAAGCAGAATTCTCCTGAGCTCATTAAACCACTGATGACAGCGACGGAATCACTGGCCCACCACGTTCTTACGAACATATTTTATTTATTAAAGGTATTATTTCATTGACCTGAACATAACCAGTTATAATATAATTACTAACCCATCGTCATAGTCATCACCGGTGTGACATTGCGCCACGACATGGATTTTCTAATACCGTCAATACCGTAATAAATCAATTATGCGCCTGCATTTACATCAATAATAGCTAATTCTAAATAATAAGACATTCAATTTTCTTCAAACGTTCAGTTGTGGTCTGAATACATGTCCTTATACTACAGGGCTCGAAATTGCAACCATTTTGGTCGCATGAGCGCCCGAAATTTAATCTATGCGCCCTCATAATATATTTGGGAGCATTTGTGTGTCTGAATATAATGAATATAATGAACAGGGAGCTTTTGTTACTGCAGGAAATGCAAACGGCTGAAGAGTGAAAAGTGCACAGGTTTGCAAACCTCACCTAAAGTTATAATAATAATAATGGCGCAGATGACAGCGATCATGACATGAGGTAAATGTTGATCCGCCAGCTGAGATCAATCGAGTGTTTTCGGAGAAGGTGCCCGAATCTTGATGCGTTGCATTCACCGCGTGTTCAGCGCAAATGTCCGCTAAATATAAAATCTAACACTGTACACATCATCGCCAAAGAAACTCACCTTTACTAAGTTTACACTGAAACTACAGCTCGTAATAAAGAGCGGAATTGCGCTGGTGGTCATCATGAGAATCCTGCTCTGTTTGCTCATAAATTGGTGCGGCTGACTCGCCTGCTTTATTCCACCAACACAGAGAAATGAAGATCAGCTCATAACGAGACTAAGCATTTACAATGACCCAAACCAAAACTTTTAAAGAGTGATAGAAGTGAGACTGTCTTTTGTCCATCTTCCTTGAGATGTATATTATTTTGCTATTGAAAGTAATACCATGATATTATGCCGTCACCGTTCAAAAGATAAAAAATACCATGATATTAATTTTAGGTCATATCGCCCACCCCTAACAGGTAGCCTAGTTCAGTTCAGAAGTTGCTGTGCATAGAAAAATTCATTTTCATAAGGCCCCATATTTAATGCGGTTTCGTATTTAAACGCATAGGTTTTGTTACCCCATCCGTCCTATGTCGGAGTTTTGGATTTTGTGTATTCATGTTTGTGAAAAACACTTAAGAGTGGAGACCCCTTCCCCCTTCTCATAACCAAAAGCTTGTCTGTCAGGTGTTAATGGGCATCAGTGAGGCCGAAATCATGTCGCGTTTTCACTGTCGGGCTAGCTTGCAGCATGTCACGCAAACCCTGCCCCCAGAACATCCCCGGAATTAGATGTTGCATATTAATCTGTGATCTTAAGGAAAGTGTTAAGTAGACTATTTAAGTGTCTTTAATATGGTGTATAGATTATTATGCGTCATTGAAACATCAAGGGGGACGCAGCAAAGTCACTTATAAATTAAAATTGTATCATTTTATGCAATTTTATCATTTTATGCAACAGCCTTACATTTAAAACGGAAACTTAACGGCGATAATAATCAAAAAGAACTCAGCCTATAAGGCTAGGTGTTTTCTTTCCCTTATTTATTAATTTATTTATTCATGTGTTTGGCGCATGTAACTCGTGTGCCATCGGAAAACTAGTATAATGATGGCAAGCCATCTTTCACAGACTCGGGTCAAAGTCTGCCTCTCCTTTCACTCCGTCCCGAAGCCCCAGCTGGCCCTCCTGGCATCCTCTGCGTAAAACATATGCTTGATAAGTTGACGGTTCATTCCGCTGTGGCAATTACAGACTAATAAAGGGACTAAGCCAAAAAGAAAATGAATGACGAATGAATGAATGAATAAATAAATAATAATAATAAAATAAAAATAAGGTAATAATCTTTACACACAGATGCCGCGTAAGTGGCCTTTTTTAATTTAGAGATGGTACATTTGAATTGCCTCTGCCACTTCTTCCCCCACCTCAAACCTGAAAGTTGAAGAGAGAACTATAGCCTATTTACACCTTGATGCCTCAGCCTCAATAGCAACAGTTCACAGCCCATTTACGCCAAGACAGTGCAAGTTTAGCTGAAGAATGTCAAATCAAAATCACTCAGATGAAGCACACCAGCAACTACTATCATGAAACTATTAAAATGGCATTGGCATAACTAAAATAAATGTTTATTTGCATCAGCTTTTATTCGCGCAACAGAAATGTGGCGTTGGGAAGCATTTAATAAATAAAAGCAGGGTTAATAGTGATGTGATTCAAATGATGGATCTGCGACAGAGAAACTAAGGGTTTTGGGAAACACTCATCACTATATTCTTTCCCCCCCCCCCAAAACTATGCTTAGTTCACCTGCAAGTTACTGTACGTCTTTGTTTGGGAAAGCACAGGTCCGCTGGTGCCTCGCGCCTCTTTCTCTGGGCCAAAGCGAGGTGATTTTAAAAATATTAAAGATATAGATTAATTAAATATTCAGCAAAAGAGACATTTATTTAATATTTCACTATGCATTTCATCTGATAGGCTAATCTTTATAGCTTAATTAAACACATATTGTCAAAACCCACACATGTATGAAAAAGAAAATGGCATTTATTTTATTATTAGACTCCGATTTGTTATTTGTTGCCTAGGCTATTTTCACATTTGAGGTGCTTTATTGGCATGACAAATAACTGTACATTCGTATTGCCAAAGCAGTGCAGCGTCACTGCGTACAAAGACAGTGCAAAAAGGGCAGTAGTGCAAACAATTATGGATATAACACAAAGAAAATAGAATAATAAAAATAAAAATAGAATCAGGATAAAGGTAATGATATAGCCTATTATCAAAAGTAAGTCCACAAATAACGAGTATTTGTGTGGTGTAGACAGTGGAGCGGGTATTGCTGGTTAAACGCACAACTAACAGCGCTCTGTGCTGGACTTTACACCTGCTTTGATCTGGTGCAGGCATAAATGCGCATGCGGTGGAGGCGCACTCTAAACTCACACTGGAGAAAACTGGACTAGTGGATATCACGAAGACACGCAGCTTAATTTATTTCATGTTTTGCTTAACTAATTCTTTGAATAAAACTATTGAGCTATAAAGGGAAAAAACGCAGAAGAAATTTGCCATTATATTAATTTTAGCACAGCTGCCAGTCATTTTCACATTAGTTTTTCAGTGAGGGATTAATATTAAAGTAGCCTAGTAAAAATGTCTATACTATAATAATATAATTTGTTATATCCATTATTATTATTATTATTATTATTATTATTATTATTAAGCTATACAATTGACAAAACGCAGAACCCTTAAAAAAATTTGCTTTCATTTTGACATAGCTAAAGCACACGTTTAAAGTTATGTAAAAAAAAACATCCCATTCTACAGCAGCAGTCAAGTTAGGACACTTAAAAATGCCTTTTGCGTTTCAAGATGATCGACCTGCGAAGTTATGTTTACAGTGTTATAAAAGTAAAAGGTAGGCTATTTAGTGCGTGTGGATTTACCGTAGACAGGCTTTCTGTTTGGCTAATGCCTAAAAATGTAACTAAGTAACACATTAATTTTAGCAAATATTTTTAAATGGCATTTAAAATTTAAATTCATTTTTTTTATTTAATTTAACATTTAAATATAATTTGATTTAAAACATTTATTTTTTCCTCGCTGATTTTGGTTGGGTAATAAAGCGTGATGACTCAGATATGATCTAGTTTAGCTTGCATGTGTGGGCATATTTTGACGTCTTTACCTAAAACTTTAAACATTTATAATATTTAAAATAAAACGGAAAGAAATAAGGAGACTAACATAATTTAAACCACTTGTTTGGTGCTTAAACCATGATCTTTCTGCATTAATGTAAACGGTATCATTGCCTTCATTAATAAAATCGGTAATAGCGAAACTGCATTATTATTACTATAAAAAGTAGGACTATATCGGTAATGCAAAGTAATGAATGAATAAATAGCCTAAATAAAAGGAACAAGAAAGGACCAAATTCAGTCATCAGGTCAAGTGCAATGGGATTGCGCCCTTGCGCCCTCATTTATGATATCCTGCCGCCGGGCCTGCTATAGCGAAACTTTATTGTTTGAGAAGAAACAAAAACGGAAACTGTGCATGAAAACCTGGCTGGGAAGACGGCGATAACATGAATTTTCTGTTCTTCAACGAGAAAAAAAAAATCGCAGACAAGACACAATGACGGCGTTAATTATACAACGCAGTGTTTACGATCATATTAACAACTAACATTAATATCAATAACTCCTCTGGCTTTAGACTTTACCTTTTAGAGCTTGTTCTTGTCGGCGCAATATAAGTTTATTGCATGTATAGCTACGAATCAGATTATGAAGAATGATTAAGAGCATGCTTTTCCTTTATTTCATCCTTTCCGTAAGTAGTTTTATTTATTTATTTATTTATTTATTTATAATTTTTTAAATAATGATGACAATTTTCACTGTCTAAGCATTCCTCGGTATACTACCAACAAATTACGCCCATGTACCCAAGTAGCCTACCTAAGTTAATTTACATTTCATGTAAAAAAATAAGAAATCAAAAAAGACCAAAGTATTATGCTAAATATCCGTACAAACGAACATGTTTGTTGTTTAACTTTCGTTGATAAAACAACACAATACAACCTATAATAATGTAGGCTAGTTAAATAGAAATAACTTTAACTGCTTGAAACAGTAAACGTTACATTTTAGAAACTTCACAAATACTAATCAATAATAATATAAATAGTAACGAAGAACAAAAATATTAGCCTAGGCTTGTAACAACATAAGTCAGATGTTGAAAAAAAACTGTCTCTCCGCCTTTTGTTTTCTATTCATATTTTAAATTCTTTGCCAGAAAAACTAACATGTTGACTTTGTTCAGTTTAAGCGGAGACTTATTTGAGATTACAATGTTTCCAGCAGCACTGAGACAGTGTGCCTGTAGCGCATGCAGATACTTTTTCGCAACCGTGGCAAAGAGGGTATCTTGCTCCGCCGCCTGCATTTCTCGGAAACCAGCTCTACATTGCGGAGCGGTGCGTTCTCAACTACCAAATATGCTGCTCCATTTCTCATCAACGTCTACTATTTATCAGTTTCTCTTTTGTATTTGGCCATTTTTGAAAAGGCCTCTCTGCCATACCTGGCTGGACTAGCTGGGCATTTGCATTCAGTAGATGACACCGGAGCTGGCTCCGCATTTCATGGGCTGGGTGACATGACCGCAGCTCTGGAGGTTCGACGTGTTTGTCCATTTAACACTTATTTTTCTAAACAAGCCCAACAAATAGCTTCATCCTAATTATTGATTCGCCTTTCTCGTTCGCCACGAATCCAAAATGTTTCCAGATTGGCGATGTAATATAAGTTTTCCAGCGAGGTTCATGGCTGAACTTGAACTTGAACTTGCTGTATCACGTCTAAGTTAACGTTATATTCATAAATGTATAGGCTACTTGGCAACAAAACAGAAAACGTGTGTTCTAGAGTGATTGTCATCATGGTGACCGTCACAGCCCTTACATATGACATTGCATACATGTTTTATAAGCTATAAAATGAAAGCCTCAGTTTGGTGCGGAGTTATCATTATACCAAAATCAAGAAAATCTTTGGATTTGTTTGATTCGTAGATTGTAGGCTATTTTAAAAGCTGATATTATACAAGAACTATTAATAACTGTAATTTTCAAAAAAATAAAATAAATAAAATAAAAAAGGGGTTTGTTGGTTGTAGCCCACCCTAAATCATCAACAGCCTGCTTTTTTAAGTTTATAAAGCGGCTCCAGACAGCACAGAGGTGATCTGCATTAGCGCTGGTTAATGTCAACTCTGTGTGAAACTGTGACCAGAAATATCCTTCTTTCAATTTGCTTCTTTGGCAAAATGCGTCTGTAGAAACGTGTGTTTGCATGTGTTACCATCCAAAGAGTTAACAAATATTTGTTGTACATTTAGTGGCCGATCACAAAGCGCACGCCTTTACGTTCCAAAAACGCGCGGCGCACCGCGCTGCCTTTTATGGTTGACAAAAAAAAAAAAGAAGCCCTGCACTCTTTTGTATGTCACTAGAAAACGACTGAATCAGCTGGTGTGCGCGAGTCGAGTTGCTGTCGATGTTATAATTGTAATTTTAATAATATTGTGATATTCAAGATCTATAAATACAACTCTGGATAACTTGAAACAGCGACCACAAGTACTCTCTTCCATCTTTAAAAGTTTGCTATACTCACATTGACAACCCAAACCCCGCTGTCACCTCAACAGAAACTCTGCAGTGCTTTCATTTGACTGAACAATGAAACAGAAGTAACACGCTTTTCCGCTCGAGCACACAGCACACAACGGCAAAACTTAAAGCGCGCTGAGCGAGCATAAGATCATGTTTATTACTAAGAAAACTGAATCAAAATTATATTTTAATTGAACACATCTGATCACATAAGGTACGCACAGAAAAGTCTGTTTAGTGTTGTGGAAAGGCAAAGCTGAATATCTGTGGTTAAACTGCCACCCAGCGGTCAAAAGCTGCTGGCGCACCAAGTACCACTGTCGCCGCGGTATGAATGGCGCCAAAAGGAACACATTGAAGTAGTAACATCTGTATGTATATGTGTATATATATATATACAGTTGAAGTCAGAATTATTATCCCCCCTGAATTATTAGCCCACCTGTTTATTTTTTCCTCACCTGAAAATTTTTTCAACACATTTCTAGACATAAGTTATAATGACTCACTTCTAATAACTGATTTATTTGATCTGCCACTATGACAGTAAACAATATATATATATATATATATATATATATATATATATATATATATATATATATATATATATATATATATATATATATACACAGATATATACAGATGTCACTACTTCAATTTGTCCCTTTTGCCGCCGTTCATACCGCGTCGGTAGTTGGTGATTTTTTTTATAACTCATCCATTTCCTTTATTTTAGGTTATATTAAGTTTGCATAATTAAGGGCGTGGCCACTTGAGTGACAGCTAGGTCTCGCTGGTCGCCGTCACTTCACCTCAGCTGAATCCGGCAGATTAGCCACTGATCTCGGCATATTCAGCGTATTTTTGTTCTGTTTTGTGTGGCTTTACACAGTCAGCTGCCTTTTGAACCTATTTCTTACAATTATCAGATGATATGGGATGCTGTGTGCACTTAATTGTGCTCACAAACCATTAATGTGGCCTCGTTTCCCATGTGAGTAAAGTTATATACTTGTATACCATCTCTATAAATGTATTTGTTTTATTTAAGATCATTTATCTTTAATATTTTTCTTTAGACCCGTAAAACACTCCAGAATGTGACAGATTCATTAGCTGTAGGCTCTAGAACAGTCATCTGAAGCGTTATCATACAGTGTTATGCCTGGATTTCATCAATAGTCTTGCATTTACTAACACACACTATATCTGAGGTGTTTGGAACGTATTTCGCATTTTCCTCCTATAGAAAAACGTCATAAGAACAATGCTTAGTGGCTCAATGTATTACTACAATGTTTTTGAAAGTCTAAACACTTTATTGATATAGTGTACAGCCAAGCACATGTGGTCAGAACACAAACAAGTTGCAGGTAATAAAGTATCAAGCGTTTCTCCCAAACTAAAGTGTCTGCTAGGTCTAAGCATGGGTCTAAGCAAAGTGCCAGCAGGCGTCTGTAGCTCCGCTCACTCTCCGCCTCTTTGCCCTTGTTTGGTATCCCGCCGTGGGTGCGATGACGCGCGAACAAAATGGCGACGGTTGGCCGCGCCTACTTGTAGCTTCTTTTGCAGTGTTCAGAAACCTATGGGTGACGTCACGGATACTCCGTCCATATATTTTACAGTCTATGGTTTAATTGCGTTGGGGTGAAAAGAATGTTTTGATTTCTTTGACCATCATGGCGATGTTATTACCCCAAATCTTAAACATACATGTGCGCATATGAAAACCGCGGCACAGCACACACTACAAAATAATATTAAGATTATCGTGCCGGTGGAGCACATCACCTGATTGTTACATAACTTACTTTGTCAATAGGCTATTTATTATTTATTACAGGTTATGTTACAAATATTTGACCAACTGCCACTTCATGTAAAACACTCATGCACTCAGAACTAGTGGCAGTTATGAATTAAGTAAATGGGCATATCCGCACGCAAAGTGAGCCGCGTATTATTTATCGTCTGTCCATTTTCTCTGTTCATTTCTCTTTCACACGAATGCAGAGAGAAAAAAATCAGCTTATTTAAAAAAAAAGTGCATTATGCCCATATACGAACATATAATAATAATAATAATAATAATAATAATTAGCTAATAATATATCCATAATGCCGGGATGTGTGGCGCTTTGACTGGATATCTAGGTCAAAAGCAAAATTGTTACCTGTTGTACGGCATAGACTAGCCCAGTGATTCTCAAACTGGGGGTCGCAACCCCTGCGGGGGTCGCAGAATAATTTCAAGGGGTCGCGAGAGTGATTTAAAAATTGTGTAATTTTCAGTGATTATAATATATATTTTTCAGTATTACAAGTGAAAGCTAATATTTTCAGATTTTTAAAAAAAATATTACTGATTAATTCATAAAGTATTTAGGACACATTCAGGCAGAATGCATCTTTAAACTTAAAACGCAGCACTCAGGAACAGTTTAAAACTGTTGTCATGTCAACTTGCTGCAGTAAACAAAGCCGGCAACACTTGTCCCGCCTTCGCGCTCTTCTTATTGGCCCAATGCGCTAGACTGAATCATTCAGTTAACGCCTTCTGCCTTCAGATGACAGAAGATACAACCACGAAAATGTAACGCGCTGAAGATGAGAGAATGAAAACACCACTGACAGATTTAGTTTTAGAAATCAGCTAAAGCTACAAATAATGGCACATCTGATTACTGATCACGTGGTGAATGTTAATTCACCATCTACACTTTTCAAAGAGTGGATAAAAGACTTCCATTGGCTTCAAGTCTGCTATGAAAATAACTGTGAAAAAAAAAAAGTCTGTGGGACGGATTTTTCAGGTAACTGTTTGCCATATCTACACGTTTTAAGCACGATAGGTTCTGTTTAAACCTTTATTTAATGGCCAGACGCTGTCAGCCATGCAAGTGGCAGCTATATGTAATTTTAGTTTCATTTAATTTAGCACCACATACACCATCGCAGAAGGGCTTGCACTGACCAAGATTAAACTAATATTGCAGCTCATGAAAAGACTGGTATTGCTATTAAAATGATGTATACAAATAATAAGGTATATGTCAAAAGCATCTGTGCAATATCAGACACTATCTGTGAGAACACAGTACAGTTAACGTATTGTTAACAGATTCATTAATAAATTCATGTTTCCTCACGCATGCATGTGTGTGTATATATATATATATATATATATATATATATATATATATATATATATATATATATATATATATATATATATATATATATATATATATATATATTTTTTTTTTTTTTTTTTTTGCTTGTTAGTTTTGATTAGCGTTGATTTCAAATGCAATAAATCTGTTTATAAAACTTAAAATAAGTCATTTTTATTGTTTGGATATGTTTTGGTAGTGGGGGGTCACGAGTTCTTGACGATCTTACATTGGGGATCGCTGGCTTAAAAGTTTGAGAACCACTGAACTAGCCTGTAGTGTGGAAAAAATATAATTCACAACCTGGGATGCGTTTCCCAAAACCATCGTTAGCCAACTAAGGTCGCAAGTTTTGTCGTTACAAACATAGTTAGTTTATTTGCCGTTTCCCAAAACCAAAAACCAAAACATTCGCAAACTCAGTCGCAAACTTGTGCTCTTGCAACTACACCTCTGGAGCTGTAAAAACATAGTTTCTGACTGTGTTCTATTCCCACTTATCCCCCCTATGCCCTATTTGTTTAGAACATTCTAACATTTAAATTTGGAATGATTAAAAATAAAAAGGCATTAAAGCTATCTCTCTTAGGTGTAATTTGCTTTTAAAGTTTTTTACAGTTCAGTTTTAGCGATCTTCATGTTTACAATTGCACTCCCTTCATAATGCACTTTCAAAACATTAATGTCATTTGGAACACGGCCTCATGATGGAAAGCTATAGGTGACCTATTATTTAAAAGCGGAATTTACCTTACGTCTTCAAAGCTTGTGAAAACAAAAAACACAGCATACCATAATGTTTTTAATTAATAGGTTATTTAGTAAGTATCTGTACTGTATATGACATGGACCTGTTGGTTAGAACATTTCTGCAGTGGTTTGCATGTGTCAAATTATAAAAGTAGACTTTTCAAAAAAAAAAATCAATATCCTACTTAATAATAATAATAATCATCATCATCATTAATATTATTAAAGTTATAAATTTGCATTATTATTATTACTATTATTATTATTATCCATTTTGCTGTGATGGCTGTGCTGTGTTTTACTGGCAATTGTTTTTAGATTACTATATGTTTAAAAGCTAAATAGTTTCATGTTGCACATATGAGTAGTGTAGATAAATATAATGAATACACTGAATGAACGTGCGTCTGTTCAATACAGCACAAGCTGTGCGGAGAGTGAGTTACATTTGCTAGCAGCCGAAAACATTTGGATGTGTTTGTAGAAAAGGCCTTTTGTACAATGCCCTGATATCATTAATAGGGGTACAATGATTAGCCAATTTCACTATTAACCCCGCTTTTATTCATTAAATACTTCTCAACGCTGCATTTCTGTTGCATGAGAAAAGCTGCTGCAAATAAAGTTGTGCCAATACGCACGTACATTGGATTAACTATAGCAGCTAGTCGTTTTCAAACTTTTCCATTTATTTTTAAGTCCAAAGACAGAAATGGACCATTGTTTGTTTGTTTTTTATTACTATTTTGTTCTGTATTTGGTTACTGAGCAGCAATAAACAACACTTTAAAATATAAGCAGTTTTATTGTTATTTTCTAAACTAGTAGTGTTTTAAATTTAATAAATGCATATAATGGTGATAACTGTAAAACCTTCATTATTATTCATTCAGACTATAATCTACAACCAAAATTTATAATCATTGCATCCCTAATTGTCACGCAGTTTAAAACATAACATATTTTAGAAAAAGTACTTAACATTTGCATAACCCATGGTTAATCTCATCCCCCCACGACCCATCCATAAATATGCAGACTATTTTTGATTACCTGTCCCGCAGATTAACTGCAGCACCTGTGGATATAGAAACTTCTCTAACTGAGAAATGGGGTTTAAATGAATATTCTTGTAGGCCTTTTGTGATGTTCATGTATAAAAATGCTTATCTGTACATTTGTAAAACTACAATGTTTAAGAATGCACTGCATTTCAAGCTTAAGTAATAAATCTTGAAAAAACAGATTTAGATATACACTTTTTTCCCTACAGTCATTATCCAACATTATCCTGTTATCTCTTTTTGTAAAAATACAATTTTAAATGAAACTTGATTAGAAGGATATTTATTGTTTTACATCGTAACTTTTGCTTTGGGTAGAATGAGATAGTGAAAACATGACATTCTGAAACATTTAACACTGCTACGTTTAGCAAATGATGTTTTTTTTTTCTCTTAAAGCCGATGTGAATTGCTGTGGTGGGAGCGTAACATATATTGTATCAAATCTATTTGCTCTGAAACGCTTAAAGGTTTTCTTTACTTAAAATAACCTGATTAATATGCACCATCCTTAAATAATTTTCTTAAATAAAATGGACTTATCTATTAAGTTTCATATAGCCAAGGGAAAAATATGTTTTAAATCTCTCTGGAGCTTTTGAGCTGAATGTTTGATGGCGTCAACCAAAGTAGGTGGTATAAAATACGTTTTACAGAGTTAATTACCGGAGATCATAGCCTATTTACACCTCAGGACAGTGTGAGTTTAGCGGAAAGAAGAATGTCAAATCAGAATCACGCAGATAAAGCACACCATTGCACCATCATGAAACTATTTAAATGGTGACAACCGATGCAAACAAATCACACATTACTGTACAGAATTAGCTACATTAAATGTCTATATGAATAAGCCAATGTATTTCCATTCATTATATTCGTTTATCCGACAGCAACAGAATTTCTCCGGTAATTAACACTGTAAAACATATTTTATACCACCTAAATAAATCCAGTATTTAATAATATATAAAATATGAAAATACTACAAAACACTAAATACATTTTTGTATACAAGTCATTGCATACGGCATGAAAAGATTTGATATAAATAAATTACTAAAGATTTTATGTTATTCTACTTATCATTTTAGAGTTTCAAAGGTGTTGATCATTATTCTATTTATTAATGAATTACAATAAGACATTGTGTGGGTGATTTATTTATTGTTATTGCTAACAAAAATGCACATTAAGAAACATGATACAAAAAACTTATATAAGTATACAAAAACATTTATTAATGATACTTACAAAACATGCTTTGAAGAACTCAGTTGGGTCATCACCAAGAAGTACTGGAAGCACTCAATGGCAACACAGTGAGACCTCTCTTTGACCTGAAGATCTGAATCAGCTGTGGACAGTGATGATCAAGAGACCCATAGAATTCTTGCTTAAGATTCTTCCTAACTATCTGGTTGAATTCTTGATACACCTGTAGTAGTAAAACACACACAAAAAAATCAATTAACATCAGAGAAATGTCAAAATTGAACAACTGTCAAATTAACATGTTATCATGTTTATCAATGCTTTACTCATTTCATTACAAGTACATTCCTGATATATGCATGGAAATGGCTGGTTCTTGCATAGCTCCCATGTTTAATTCTCTAATGTTTTAATAATAACCCTCTTTTGTCACAAGCAAATGTGCAATACTTACATTTTCATCTCATCCTGATTGGCCTTGTTTTGATCTTTCTGGAATCTGCAGTTACAAAAATATATATTAGATTACTAGCTGACAAAAAATATTTACATATTTTGATCTGTTTACTCCAAATTTCTCCCAAACAGATACTGTTTACCAAAAGAATTAGAGCGCTACAGCTATTTATTTATGTAGCTTTTCATTCTAATAACCTGAAAATGCACTTGCTAAGATCATGTTGATGAGCACAAGGTTACATATCTTTAAAAACTGCTGACTAACATGGATTCGTATTTCTTACATGTGAAGAAAGAGGCAAATCTCAATGTATTCTAGTCTGTTTAATGCTTCACTTACAAAGAAACATTAAAAAAAAGCTCAGGTTAATGTTATGCTAAACATCTCTGACGATACATAACCACCACTGAAAAAATAATCAATTTACACAACAGAGAACGCGGATGAGTCATCGAATACAACATCAATATTAAACTTTACATGTGACGACCTCATAAAGCATGTTTTCATGTACAGTAACTGTAACATTAAGTTATAATGTTTTTGACCACCGTAAAACACGAAGAAGACTTTTTGTTGGTCAGTATCTACAAAATAAACTAGAAGAATGATTCACAGTTCAAAACTGTTGTGCGAATTATGCACTTGAGGCATCACTTAGACACAGCGCGTAGCTCTCTGGTATCTGCGGCCAATTCCAAAACTTAGCAGCACAAACAAAAGAAATCAGTGCTTTGAAGAGCTGTCCAATGTATTATTGAGCCTTTTCTAATTTAAAATTTCAGGTAGGCCTACTTTGTGTGTAAAGAGCAGGTAATATCCATCTCTACTCCAGTGTTACGAATGTGGTCTGCTGATCTAACAGACACAGCGCAGCATGATTTAGACACAGCAATGAACTCCTTGTTGCAGGTCAAAATGAACCCATTTAATGCAAAACTAAATGCATTTCTCCACTGATTATTTAAACTAATAGGAACAAATAGTCTTGGAGAAAGTTTTTCGTGTTGTCATAAAGGAACGCGACACGCAGTTTCGACATGCACGATTTACCATTTTACACATTACCTGGTACACATTATCGTAACAGTTCGTAACAATGATAAGTTCTCTTAGTTATTTAGTTGAAAACTTTATGAAGCCACATGACAATCTTTGATTTTAGAGATGTTGTGTGTTGGTTTATCATGTTGGTTTTAATTGAAAATCAATTAAAAGAAAGCTATCAGTTTCTGTACTGGTTTTAGTCAGACTGTACAACAAACAACTTCACTTTCATTCAATGTTCATTTCTGTTTATTTAAAATCTCTCTCGTTCCAGGTGACAGTGACAGTACTGCAGTGATTGCCTGCTGCTGTTGGGGTCTGATGCATGGAATAGATGAAGTACCACAGTACAACTACAAAAACTTGGAGTACAGGGACCGATTGGAGAGTGTAGCACAGAAGCTATATGTTCTTTCTCACTGATGAAGTAGACTTATGAAAAAAGACAATGTGAAAGAGAAATAAATCTTGTAGAAAAAAATGCAATAGTAAAAATCTAGTTAATAGACATTTTAATGAACTATCTTTAATTAACCATTATGAAAAAGAAGTATACTTCAAGTTGATTTTATAAAATATACTTAAATATTGTAAAAGTACATTTTAAGTGTATGTCGCATATTAACATGGCGTGGGAAGGGAAAGGCCAGGCATACACTGTGCCATGACATTTCAACAAGGTACCAATTTACAGTGTACAGAAAGTTGGCAAGTGATGCAAAGTGCAAAACAAGTTTATCTCAGTTGGTTCATAGTTCTAATTCAATTGATAGTTTTTTTATTCACGTGACCTGTGCAGAGACCTGGCAAGGAAAAAAGGATCATAATAGCAGCACCACTGGGATCTTCATAGAAGCTATTTTTCAGTTATTTATCCCTCTTGGGTCTAAGGTGATTTTGGGGCCCTTAAGATGTTTTAACATGCCCTGACATTTGTGCTTATTTCATCTACATATTACATAGTACTGGCCAACATGTATTTTATTTTTATTGAGCACAAACTGTGCTACAATAATATGTGACAATTATTGATGTTCATGTTTGCATTTTTTTTTTTTTTGAAAAAATATGTGTGGTTAGGTTTTGGAATAAAAAATGTAGCTGAAATAAGGTTAAAAAACACACTGAATGTGCCTGAACAATACTAACAATACAGTAACCAGTCTTGGAGGCTAGAATATTTACTTCACAATTATGTGAAAATTATTTTGTTCTCTCATTCTAAGAAAACATTACAAAGATTTACATTTTGTTAAGTCTGTTTTGGGTGATCTCAGCTCTATGTAATGAATAATTCACACCTCGAGAGACAAAAGACACTCCCTCACTCACCCATCAAGGGCATTGTAAAGCAATGTCCAGCTGCAAAACCTAGCCCAAACTAAATGCTTGATGTATTACTTGCTGTATTACTATGCATACACTCTGGGTAAACATTATTATGAAGCTATACAATATAATATTTGTGCATATACATTAGATTAGTCAGTACTGACACCAAATCTGGAGCTTATCTAACAAATAACTTACGATAACGGTCCAAAATTAGTACACCCAAATTTATGTTATAGAAAAATATTAAATACAAATTTAAAAATGAGGAAAAATCAAGAGAAGCAAAACAAAATAAAATGTAGTTAAAATTGTGTAGGTTGTAATTGTTTTTTTCTGCAATATTTTTCAATTTCTCAATATGAGGCGTCGCGGTTGTGCAGTAGGTAGTGCTGTCACCTCACAGCAAGAAAGTTGCTGGTTCGAGCCTCGGCTGGGTCAGTCGGCGTTTCTGTGTGGAGTTTGTATGTTCTCCCTGCGTTCGCATGGGTTTCCTCTGGGTGCTCCGGTTTCCCCTACAGTCCAAAGACATGCGGCACAGGTGAACTGGGTAGGTTAAATTGTCCGTAGTGTATGAGTGTGTATGGATGTATGAAGCCGAAAAGAAAATGAATGAATGAATGAATTTATCAATAGGTTTGATGACTAAAATATTATTTAAATAAATATATCTGTTTAATAAATCTGTTTTGTTTAAATGCACCAAAATCCATTGCATATATTCACTGAGAAATGGATAAAAATACAAATTTTCAAAATGGGCTGTACTCAGTTATGCTGAGCACTGTTTGTGCACTTACACAGCATGCACAAAAAATATATAATTGAAATGGTATGAAACGTGTTTGCAAAACTGTTGTAACAAAAACTTTCTTGTGCATCAATCCAGCATTTAATAATCATTTCTGAATGACTCTGAGACACTGAAGTAGCTGAATGACAAAAGCTTTAAACACAAGAATAAATAATATTATAAACATGAAAAACAGTACTTTACATCAAAATAATATTTGAAGACCTTTTATATATTTTGCCCAAATAGTTGCAGCCTTAGTTATCTTTTTCCAAACTTTAACAGGTTCAACTACGGTAAAATAAATAAAAAGTAAAATAAGTCACATGTATAACGTCATGTTCTGAATGAAGCAGCATCAGATCATGGTGGTCTCGTGAGGTTAAATGGGTCATAATTTCAACTTATTCCTGAATGAAAATGAAATGACCTTTCTTGACAGCATACTGTGTTTGTTTGTGGGCATGCACGAGTTCAGGCATTGTTTGTATTAAAGACGGACACGGGAGGAACCAGCGTTATGCACGCTCTGCCGAGAGAACTCTATGGATTACCTAGCGAGACAACATTTGTTTTCAAAATTAATTGGAAAGTGCACATTCCAAGTTTTATGCAGGTATATCTCTCATGTGTATCTGTCACACTCCCAGCTCGTTCCTGCTAACCCAATCAGCGCTCACCTTCACATAACACCTCCATCCAATCCCGTGAACCCCCACGGCATTCTAATTACCTGCACCTGTGTTCCCTCATCAAAGGACACTATAAAAAGCCTACCTTCTTCTCGCAGGTATTGAAGTCTGATGGTTGTCTTTGCTTCTTCGTGGTCTCCCCTTCTTCCATGGAGGTTCCTTATGAGTCTTCAAGTCCGTCATACTGATCAAGGGAAGTGAATATTCTTAGTGATGGTGAAATGAAGCTTTCTGAACTAGTGTAGCGCTCAACTCAATTGTATTGGAAAAAGGTTCGGTACTCGAAGCTTTCTAAATCAGAGCTCGATGAGGACCTCTTCAGGTTAAAGTGCAGAAAGCACTGTGTTGCAATAATGTCAAATGTTTACAACTGACCAACTCATTCATGTAGTAATACAACAACAGTAATATAAACAAATAACTCAATTACTGTAGTTTTTACACATAATGTATATTACATTACACCACAGATGACTGTAGTAAAATCCAAGGTATTTAAAAGTATTTACATCTTATTCCAATTAGTCATTCACCCACCCACTAGTTCCAAGCGGGGATCGAACCAGTGATTCCTGCAAGGGAGGCGAATGCACTAAGGAGGAGGCTATGTGAGTGAAGCTTTTGGGCTGTGCTCGCCAGCTGTTCTCCGTTAAACACTATACTACGATATGGAGTGGTTTTCTTTAAAGATAGTTGTAGAAAAATATGCAAATCAGGGCCGGCCCAAGCCTTCAGGGGGCCCTAAGCAGGATTTTAGCTGGGGCCCCCTTGGTGCAAACAATGTGACAAATTATCGTTGATCCTTGATTATTCGCACACTGCAAATATAAAACATGCATTATCGATTTTATTTGTTGTAGTTGTGTTACTTAAATCATAAAATATGTTTAAAGACAATTCCAAATATTATACTGCAGAAACAACTGCCTATTGATC
Organism: Danio aesculapii; assembly: GCF_903798145.1. NCBI lineage: Eukaryota > Metazoa > Chordata > Actinopteri > Cypriniformes > Danionidae > Danio > Danio aesculapii. The sequence continues at coordinate 16,637,369 of NC_079446.1, forward strand.
AACTGCCTATTGATCCCACTTTTTATATGACTACTTGCCACAAAACTAAACAATTAGACACAAAACATTAATCTAAGCTGTAATTAATGTTGACAGAAACAAAAACAGTTGGAAGTAGCCAATAGCATACTTATTATTATTATTATTATCATTATTATTATTCAGTCACAAAACGCTGCCAAGCAGTCAAGAATAGTGACAATAAAAATAATTTTGAAAAAATGGATAAATGTTAACATAAATGCATTTTGTAGTTCAAATAGCTTTAAACTATTTACATCAAATTCTAATTAAATCAGGAAGCATTTTGTAGACATATTCGCATATAGCATATTACAAAATATCTAGAAAAAAAAAATCAGTTTTCATAAATAATTATAAATTAAGTGAATTTTTTTTCTGTAAAGTGAACAAATTAATCTGCCAATGAGATAAGTAAAATAATCTTATTTAAAACCAAAAACAATATTCTTTTATTTACCCTAATTGGCAGATTATTGAGCTTTTTTTATGAAAAAAAAACGCTCATAATTTTGACTAAAAATCTGTCTAGAAAATGTTTATTGGTTACATTTTTTTAGATATTTGGACTAGACAAAAAAAGAAGAAAGAAAATCATTTTTGCAGTGTATTTACCATCCATAGTTAATGGCTGTGTAATAAGAAATTTGAAACCAATGTATAAATCAGAAGCTTATTCTTTATCACCAAGTTTATGAAGCGTTTTGCTGCTGTGCCGTGCACTATTGCTTCAATCACGATATCAGTGATTCTGCGATAAATCAACAGAAAACCAATCACAAATATATCATGAAAAAAATGCATCAAAAATGAAAAAAAATTTATAAAAAAATGAAAAAATGCATCAAAAGGTTGATTCATTACTTTTAATAACAGCATGTTTCTAAAATTGCAACAATGTAAAACAAGCGCACAGCTGTCAAACAACTTTACAATGCTGATGTGCAAAGAGCAGTTTGTGATTGAAAATCACAATCATCACTATCATAGCAGCAGAATCTCAATTTTGTGGAGTATGCATTTAAGTAAACACTGTCAAAATAGTCAATTATTGCTTTCTAGTTTTCTGTAAACTTTAAACAACTTGATGAACCTATTTTATGAAAACATGGAAAGTTTTTATGCTTAGCCCTGGTTTATTTTGAATAAACAATCATGCATTAAATATTTGTAATATTTTTATGCATTAATATTTTTTCTTTAACTGATCAGAATGCTCTGAGAGGTGAGAACAGACTCCTCTGATCGCGTATGAAGTTTTCAGCAGTGGAGAACATCAGTTATTTACTCATCTATTTAAAAAGATTTTTTAATTACCCTAATATTTTTAGCCAAAATACCATCTACAAGACTTTGCCAAAATCTGTAAGGGTTAAATAAACGCAAGGCCTTTTAAATTATATGTTCATCCCCTATTGATATCTTTATCTAATACATATTTTGGCGGAATTAAAAAGTTTGAGCACATTTAAGTCACAGGACTGCCCGCGGGCACGCGCGAGCGATATAGCGAAGTGAAAGCGCGTCTGTGAGGAAGAAACTAGCGGAAAATTCGGGGGAGCTGGATGTCTGAAACACAAATACCTTGGTCCAGCTTGGACAGAAGAATGTCCGTATGCCTGAGATTTCTACCATTGCAATGGCTCACCTGTCAGCGGTTTACATGACGCCGGTGTGTCTCTGATGATCTGCTGTTATGGGAAGCGCCTGGTGGTGTAATCTGTTGCAGTCAGTGTGAAAGACTAATTCATATCTTTTGTAAATTTAGATAAGTATCGATACGTGGCGCCAGAATATGTATTGCGGCCGGAAATAACATGATAAATTGGCATATGTTTTGTCCCACCCCTTATCCATAACCCAACAAACAAACATAAAATGAAAGTCACTCATTCATTTCGTGCACTCTTGGGGGCCCCCTGGTGGCCACGGGGCCCTAAGCAGCCTCTTAGTTCGCTTATGCCTTGGGCCGGCTCTGACGCTAATACACTTTAGAATGGTTCAAAACCTTTTTACTATAAATTACTATTGTATTTTAGTTTAATTACTGGTGTGTGGGACAGGTGCAGTGCTTTGAAACAGTAGAAATGTATGTAATCGACGCCTAATCTCTCGCTATACACTTTACTTACCCATGGGGGTGTTTAAACCTTTGAATCAAAATTCGAAGTCACTGATCATGTGATGATGGCAAAACGAATCAAGCTCCGGCACACTGCTTCACTGCGAGATGTATCGTTTTTTTTGATACATGCTTCGAAGCCTCTGCGCACAACGTCACATCGCTAAATATTCTTATCTAATGTTTACTTGAAGATCTGCTATCACTCTGAACTGTGTGCTTCTATACTCCTCATCAGATGATCATTGCATGCTTAATGATCCTTCTCAGCGACCTAGAGGAGTGCTTACTCTTGTGTTGTGTTTACCACATCAGCTATCTTCTAGATCAGTGGTTCTCAAACTTTTAAGCCAGCGATCCCCAATGTAAGATCGTCAAGAACTCGCAACCCCCCACTACCAAAACATATCTAAACAATAAAATGACTTATTTTAAGTTTTATAAACAGATTTATTGCATTTGAAATCAACGATAATCAAAACAAGCAAAAAAAATAAAATAAAAAAAAAAAAAAAAATATATATATATATATATATATATATATATATATATATATATATTAGTTTAATCTTGGTCAGTGCAAGCCCTTTTGCGATGGTGTATGTGGTGCTAAATTAAATGAAACTAAAATTACATATAGCTGCCACTTGCATGGCTGACAGCGTCTGGCCATTAAATAAAGGTTTAAACAGAACCTATCGTGCTTAAAATGTGTAGATATGGCAAACAGTTACCTGAAAATTCCGTCCCACAGACTTTACAGTGAACGCTTTAGTTATTTTCATAGCAGACTTGAAGCCAATGGAAGTCTTTTATCCACTCTTCGAAAAGTGTAGATGGTGAATTAACATTCACCACGTGATCAGTAATCAGATGTGCCATTATTTGTAGCTTTAGCTGATTTCTAAAACTAAATCTGTCAGTGGTGTTTTCATTCTCTCATCTTCAGCGCGTTACATTTTCGTGGTTGTATCTTCTGTCATCTGAAGGCAGAAGGCGTTAACTGAATGATTCAGTCTAGCGCAGTGGGCCAATAAGAAGAGTGCGAAGGCGGGACAAGCGTTGCCGGCTTTGTTTACTGCAGCAAGTTGGCATGACAGCAGTTTTAAACTGTTCCTGAGTGCTGCGTTTTAAGTTCAAAGATGCATTCTGCCTGAATGTGTCCTAAATACTTTATGAATTAATCAGTAATAATTTTTAAAAAATCTGAAAATATTAGCTTTCACTTGTAATACTGAAAAATATATATTATAATCACTGAAAATTACACAATTTTTAAATCACTTTCGTGACCCCTTGAAATTATTCTGCGACCCCCGCAGGGGTCGCGACCCCCAGTTTGAGAACCACTGTTCTAGATGAACTGCGTGTCTGCTCACCTGCTGAATTTCATACGAGTGAACTTCAAGTGAGATCGATAATATCCCCTGTTGACACCTATATTGCTGTGAATGAAGATCACGACAGCATGTATATCAACCCTCTGAATCATGTGTGATAAGTGACTTTTTTTTTTTATTTAATAAGCTTTGTGAAAAAAACCATCTCTGTCTACCAGCGTGACAGTATCTATCTGGAATCGTGGAGTTTTCGCAGTGTTTTTTTTTTCTGACCACAGTTTATATAGAGCGTGCATCTTACTTGCACGATTGTATTATCAAAGCTTCGTGGGTTTCAGTGCATTTTACTTACTCATTTCTAAAAAACAGTTCACGGAGAGAGAAAAGGAATACCCACACAGTTTATTTTGTGTGTGCACAAAAAAGTAGACTTCAACAGTTTCAATTGATGTATTGCTCTTATCTGTACGATCAAAACTGAAAGTGTAATTTAAGTTCTTTTCAGCGTTATCAGGACAAGATGCCTCAAACCGTGTTAATGTTCCGTGTTAATGTACCGTTGTAAATATTCCTCAGCAATTTATTCATTGGTGAAGGCACTATAGCAAGTAAGTGCTTTTTATATATATTTTTTGTGTGTGTGGTGTGTGTGTGTTTTTTTTTTTTTAATTAGATTTAATATTTGCTGATAGAGAAAATTATATTTATAATTATAAATGTATACTTTAATTGCACTTAACGTGCAAATTAGAATATAAACTGTATGTAATACCATTCCAGGAGAAGGCATCCTCTCAGAGCCATCTCCACTTCTTCTACTGAAGCTTCCTCCATGGTGGTCATATATTTTACATTGCCTTGATCTTGCTTGTTTGCCATGTGTATCACCACTGTGTTCCTTGTTTGACTTCTTTTTTTTTTTTTTTTCGAATATGGCTTTTTTATTTATTTCTTTTTTTGTTTACCCTTTTTCCTATTTTGTGGATTTTCCTTATGGCATTGCTGAAGAAAACAAAGAATGTGAAGTCTGTGTTTTCATGGTTACTCGAGCATCAACTCTACATCCTCTAGTTCCATGTGAAGCAGACCACATTCCATGTATAGAACATAAGTTACCAGGGAGTAGAGATGGATGATTCTAAGATCACAGCAGTTACAAAATGGGCACAACCTACCACTGTCAATTAACTTAAGAGATTCTTAGTATTTGTCACTTCTATTGCCGCTTCATACTCCACCACAGTTTAATTGAAGCACCTCACATCCCTCTTAAGAGGAAAACCATCAAAGATTAAACAGTCAAAAAGGAGCCACCTCAGCATTCATAAGACTCAAAGAAAGTCTCCATCACCCATCTTCAAACATCCAGACCCAAATATTCTATTCATTGTTGAAATGGATGCATCTGATGGTGAAATAGGAACTGTCATTTTCCAATGCCATAGTGAACCCACCTAGTTATACCCTTGCACTTTCTTCTACCGCAAGTTAACATCTTCAGAGAGCCACTAATCATGTCGGAAATAAAGAACTGCTCTCAATGAAGGCTGCTATTGAAGAGTGGAGACATTAGCTAGATGGATGAAACTACCCATTTGAAGTCATCACTGACAATAGACAACCTTAAATATATAAAAAGTGACAAAACACTAAATCCAAGTTATTAAATTGCAAATTGCCCAGGCACCAAAAACAGTAAGGCTGATGGCGTTTCTCGTCAACATGACCCACCAGACAAAGAGCATGCACCAGAACCCATTCTGCCACCGTCTGACATCATTCTACCTGTTATGTGGGATATAATGGAAGAATTCCAACGGGCCACTGAGAGCAACCTTGTACTGGATCCCTAACTCCTTCATTCCTCAGTCTCTTCTTTATAGAGTCATGCAATTAGTACACACATGCATAAGCTCGGGTCCTCCATGTATTTACAGGACCCTTTATTAAGGACCCTTTATTAAGAACTCATTCTCGTGGCTGCCGTGTCTAAGGAGGTCACTGAATATGTTAAGTTAAGCCAAGCTTGTGCACAGTCCAAAACCTCCAAGGATCTCCTATCTGGTTTGCTGAAGCCACTGCCAATTCCACAGCACGCATGGTCTTACCTGTCCATCAACTTTATCACAGATCTACCAGTGTCTAATGATTGCATAGTGATTTTTGGTTATAATCGACAAGTTTAGTACCCATGAACGGGCTCCCCACTTCTATGAAGACAGCTCAAGTTTTGTTTCACCATGTCTTTAGAGTCTATGGACTTTCCAATAGAATTGTTTCACAGAGGTACACAATTCACCTCCCAGGTCTGGGGGCTTTCTGCAAGAACATCCACATCAGTATAAGCCTCACATCTGTATATCATTCCCAGTGGAATGGGCGGATTGAGAGATCTAACGCTCTGGGGTCTTATAGTGTTTTGTGTTCCTGGGAAAGTTCTGATGTGCCCTGACTTTTGTGCTTTTTTTCAGTTGCTTATAAATATATGCGTGGATAAAGTCTAATACCACAGTAAACTGCACAAACTGGGCTGCAATAATATGTAAGCAACATTTATGTACATGATTTTGTTTGTGTGTGGTTTGTGAAAAACCCAAAAAATATTAAATCACTGAAATGAAAAAATTTCATGTTCACAAGACTTTTGAGACCTGAAACTGTTTTGTTTCAAAATTATATAAAAATCTGATTGTTTACTTTAAAAAATTTCAGTGAAAAGAGAAAAAATTTCAGTGAAAAGAGTTTATGTGAGGTGGCGCAGTGGGTAGTGCTATCACCTCACAACAAGAAGGTCGCTGGTTCGAGCCTCGACTATGTCAGTTGGCATTTCTGCGTGGAGTTTGCATGTTCTCCCCGTGTTGCCGTGGGTTTCCTCCAGGTGCTCAGGTTTCCCCCACAATTACAAAGACATGCACTATAGGTGAATTGGCTAAGCTAAATTGTCCATAGTTTATGTGTGAATGAGCGTGTATGGGTGTTTCCCAGTGGTGGGTTGCAGCTGGAAGAGCAGCCGATGCGTAAAAACATATGCTGGATAAGTTGCCGGTTCATTCTGCTTTGGTGTTCAGCGGCGAAAGAGGGAAGGGTTTGCATGAAAAGGGAAGTTTCATTACATGCATAAAAAAGCTAATTTGCACGCCAGCAACCCAAACACAGACACAAGGGAGATGGACAGTGGCAGTGTTTACAGCGGATCTGAGAGCTGTGTGGAAGTGGAAGATTTTTTTCTCCATCAGATTCCCCTCAGTCACATTATCTGGTTGATGACTGTGCAGGTCCACTTCCTTATCAATTTGAACCTTTCAACACAAACACGCCCGTAAATGAAGGAGAAAGAGAAGATGCTCTGATGAGGTGAATATTGAAGTCTCGCAATGGTAGTTATTATTCCCAAATGTACTTGTTGTTGCAGCATCAGCTCACAGTGGTATCCTGAGGTTATATGGGTCAATTTCAACTTATCAACAATGAAATGAAGCAGACTTTTTTCTAACCATGCAGAGCCGCTGTGTTCGCCGTGCATGCGTTTAGGTGGCTGTCGTCATAATTTTTTGGGGGGTTTTTTTTGGAATGGTGGAAGCATGATCTGATTAGCAGGATAATGGGCTTAGATGGCGAATTCTGTGTTGTGTTCTTCCGTATGGATTACTAAGCTAAACAAAATATGTTTTCAAAAAGAGTTGGTAAGTCTTTCTTTTACAACCCACAAAGTACCATGTAAGTACAGTGAAATCATAGTGTACTTTTCTGTAAGTGTAGTATAAGTATAAAGAACGTATGTGTAGGTATAAGGGAACAAACAGTAATGCTTGGGTAATAATGCAGTAACAACCAGATATGCAACACGCAAAGTACTGCGTAAGTATATTGAATTTATGGTGTACTTTTCTATAAAGTGAAAAGGAACAGACCATCATGTTTGGGTAAAAAGGGGCTAACAAAAAGATATTTAACATGCAAAGAACTGCGTAAGTATTTTGAATTTACTGTGTACCTTTCTATAAGTATTGTATACATACTAAGAATCGTGCAGGGTAGTGAAAACCTATTGCAACCTGCAAACACCTGGGTAAGTACAATAATAATACTACTCTTATTCAGTGCTTGGGTTATATGGGTTGTTTGGTGAATAAAATGTTTACAGCCTGTGAAATTATGAAAGCTTATTGTATAATGTATGTATTTTAAATCTTAAATTCAATATTAATATACATTTCCATGCACTACTTATGAAAGTTCACTCATCGATCTCACCACCACCAGCAATTTCTCAACTTCACTACCAACAAATAACTTTGCATGGTATAGGCCCAGGGGCGTAGCAACCGCGGGGGACGGGGGGGATACATCCCCCTCACTTTTAGAGACAGACCATTTAGAAACAGGTGGTTAATAATTATATCAATGTATGATCTCATACAGCCGTCCCCCCCATTTTTAAAATGTCCGCTACGTCCCTGTATAGGCCTACTGTCAGGGTTTAATGCAGATTAAAACAGGCTAGCATCTTTACTGTTGTTTGCAGAGGGGGGACCAACTGTTGCATTTCAGTGGATGTATATGTGATGTTTTTCTAGAAAAATGTAGTGTGTAATGTAGTGTGTAAAATACAACTGCTGCTGTAGTTTTCTCTGTTCTTACTGTTTAAATACACACTTGTGTGTTGAAGTCCAGCTTCCCTCTTTGTTCCCTGTAGTTAAAGGGTAAATACAGCATTTGGGGCTGTGAAACATACATAAACAGCGAAAGAGACATGTCTATAGCTTGCTAAAAGCCTTTGTCTATTCATATTTTTTAAATATAAAATGCACAGCAGCAAGACCCATGGGACTCCATCAGCCACTTACCATCAGTCCTCAGTGGAGATTAAGAAAAAGAAGAGCAGAAAAAAAGAAGCCAAGCAAAAGATGCCAGAAAAAAAGGGGAAGGAAATGTATTTTGTTGTTTGATTATAGACAATGATAGACAAGTGTTTGATTAAAATGAATTGTTTTAAAATCCCTATTTAGAAAAATAAAGGTTACAAAGTAAAGGAATGTATTGTGTGTTTGTATATTTATTTTACTATCTTCAAGATTTACCCTGTAACTACAGGGAACGAGGAGGAACAAAAGCTGTATTTACCCTTTAATTACCGGGAACAATGCTTCACTTTAATTTACAACCTCCAAATGCTGTATTTACCCTTTAACTACAGGGAACAATGCAACGCTTTAATTTACAACCCGCAAATACTGTATTTAACGTGTTTCTTGGGGTGGTAGAATGTTGGTGACATTATTTAGTGGGGAAGTCTTTCATTGTTGCCACTGTCCATGCCTCCATTCTTTGAGTGTTTAAAACTACATAGACAAACTCTCATCTAATTTACGTGCCAAAGGCCTGAGGGTACAAGAACTTGAGTTCATTCTGGAGTATCGTAAAGGCAAACTTAATAGTGCTCCAGATACTTTGTTTCGGATTAGTACTCTTGGCAATCTTCCAATGCTGCCTGTATATGTACACAAGAAAAGTATTGATATTATGGTGTCACTTTTTTCTCTCTGTAATGAGGATATTTGGGCTAAATACAACTGAACTAAACTAACTAAACTGTGACAACTGTTGCAGTTTCAGTTGACTAGAATTTCTCTGTTAAAGCTGCTTTGAAACGATATTCATTAACTTATTAGACCCTTTATTTATAAGGGTCACCAAAGTGGAATGAACCTCTAACTATTCGGGCATGTTTTACGCAGCGGATGCCCCTCCAGCCGCAACCCAGTACTGGGAAACACCCATAAACTCTTAACCCATACACTCTCACGTTCACACGCACACACTAAAGCCAATTTTATTTTATTTAAATCACTTCTTTGGATTGTGGGGGGAACCGTAGTACCCAGAGGAAACCCACGTGAACATGCAAACTCCACATAGAAATGCCAAGCAGCCCAGCCGAAACTTGAATCAGTAATCATCTTGCTGTTAGGCGACAGTGCTAACCACTGAGTAACCATGCCACCCTTACTTTTTAAATTATTACATTATTTTAATTTTTAAATCTACAGATTTATAGATTTAACTTTAAATTTTAAGTTAACTTTAACTTAGATTTTTAGATTTAACTTAAATATTAAGTTCCTTTAACAGAATCAGTTTTCGATACTGAATGTTCATGTGAACTAAGTATATTTAAACTCAAATTTATTTGAAGTCAGTGTGCTGAATCAAGCCAACAGCCAGCCAAAACATTTTAATATTGTGTTAAATCATGCTAAACATGTTACACATTGTAAATTATATTTCATTGGCCGAAGATGTGACCAAAATGACAACAATTGAATATATATATATATATATATATATATATATATATATATATATATATATATATATATATATATATATATATATATATATATATATAAATCCTAAACTACAAATAATCAAACTGTAATTAATAATATTAAAATGAATGAAAGCAAACTGTTTGACATTTGATATAAAGGCTAATCTTTACAGAAATACAGAAAATTATGTAATGTGTTGCGTTTGTATTCATACATAGTATATCTAATCAGTCAAATCAAGCAAAGTGTTTTATGATATTGAATATAGTTTAATATTGCATACATTATTTAGAGATTAAATGTTGAAGCGGAAGGGTATGTCCACATCTTTCATCTGGTTTGTATAGTCTTCATCAAACATCTTGGATTGAGCTGGGGTGAAATGGTTTACCCAGTCACCAACCTCTCCTGTGCAAATAAACACACTTAGTCATTCATATTGAACACCAAATACATATGATATATCATTTGTTTTTACAACAACAATACAACTGCCATTATGATTGGTCTAATATGTCACAACAGCCGAACCATATTTAAATCTTAAACAACAGTTATATTAGGCTTCTTCTTTGGCTCTCGGTGAAGGCGGTCGCACTTTTTCCCTCTCCGTCCCATATCTCTCCTCGCTAGCTCCTCTTGTCTTTGTCTTATTCTATCTCTGAGGCTCTCCGTGCCCTGCTATCCAAACGAATAAGGAATTATGTATTTGATCAACTGGTCTCTGAATGCGATTGACACCATCTTCTCGACGAGAAGTTTGGGCTCGGGAGAGCCCACCTGTCCTGCGGGGACGTTTGCAGCTGGATACGTGATGGACGGGTGGGAGAAGTGGCGCGTCCTGTGTCTGGCTGCTCTGTCTCTGGAGGATATTGAAGACATTTACCTATTCGGAACTTTGATAACAGGGTTTCTGCTGATGGGCTTATGCGGGGCCCTGGCGTATCGACGATTGATGAAAGCGGTCAGTGCTGCTCAAAACCCCACCAGGCTGGCCGGCTTGATTGAAGCGCTGATGGGCAGGCTTGCTAATAATCAGACTGCAATATTAGATTGCAAACTGGAAAACATTGGGGTGAAGTTAGCAGCTTTGCAACAAAATTTGGCCAGATCTGGAGACGAGTGATGGACATTAAATATCTGTGAAATTGGCAGGTATTGACCTAAAGTTGAAGTATCTTTCTACTCTTTCGGCTTCCCTGTGTTTTCTTTTCTCCTGCCAGACGGCCTCGGCTGGAGGAAAACAACTTCTCCCGGATAGCAAGATAAGGAGACGCTCTGAAATTCCTGATCCCTGTCAAGGACACCTGTTGGACTCTACAGGCTTACGCACACATACACACACACAGATACACAGCATGACACTTCCTGGCCCCAATCCAACGCCTTCGTATGCTTTCACCCACTGGAGGGGGTAGGCGGGTCTGTGACCAGCGCCTCCATGGCTGCAGGACCTGATGGCTGCCCGCCCTTACCAGACTATATCCACACCCCCTGTTCCTATCCCCTGTGGCAATGTTATGGCTTGTCGGTGTGTTTTTGTGCTAGATTGCTGGGGCTTTTTCTTTCTCCCTGATCTCACATTGCTCTAACTTAAGAGCAAGGTGAGAGGGATTTTTTTTTTTGCCTCTCTTTCCTGAATGTATCTTATTTCCTGTTCCACCTCCTGTGACCTGTCTTCCCTGGAGTTGTGATGTCTGTGCACGGTCGGGGGGTTCCATTTACCTGCATTTCGTTGCCTTGTACTTGTACATGTGTGATGAAAATAAATTGAATCAAATCTAATCTAAAAAATAATACAGGTTGAGCCATTTATATGGATACACCTTAATAAAATGGGAATAGTTGGTGATATTAACGTCATGTTTGTGGCACATTAGTATGTGTGTGGGGGCAAACTTTTCAAAATGGGTGGTGACCATGGTGGCCATTTTGAAGTCGGCCATCTTGGATCCAACTTTTTTTTTTCAATAGGAAGAGGGTCATTTGACACATCGAACTTATTGGGAATTTCACAAGAAAATCAATGGTGTGCTTGGTTTTAACGTAACTTTATTCTTTCATGAGTTATTTACAAGTTTCTGACCACTTATAAAATGTTTTCAATCTGCTGCCCATTGTGTTGGATTGTCAAGGCAACCTTCTTCTCCCACTCTTCACATACTGATAGCAACACCGCAGGAGAAATGCCAGCACAGGCTTCCAATATCTGTAGTTGCAAGTGCTGCACATCTTGTATCTTCACACTATAAGCAACAAAGATAGTGGGGCCATTCTTCATCAATGGAAACCTTAAGACCACTGGATAATTGAAATTGCTACATGATGATGTGTTTCCCTCTTTATGCACTGAAGCTGGCATGTTCCCTGAGTTTTTCCAGCAAGATGGTACACCACCACATTATGGGTGTCAGGTCTGAGCATTCCCAGATGAACAGTTTCCAGTGGAACAGTTTCTCCCGATCTGACCCCCTTAGACTTTTATCTTTAGAGTCATCTGAAGGCAATTGTCTGTGGTTTGAAGATACAAAATGTGCCCCACCTGAAACTATGGATACTGGAAGCCTGTGCTAGCATTTCTCCTGCGGTGTTGCTATCAGTGTGTAAAGAGTGGGAGAAGAGGGTTGCATTGACAATCCAACACAATGGGCAGCAGATTAAACACATTTTATAAGTGGTCAGAAATTTGTAAAAGAACTCATGAAAGAATAAAGTTATGTTAAAACCACTGCACACCATTGTTTTTATTGTGAAATTCCCAATAAGTTTGATGTGTCAAATGACCCTCTTCTTATTCCTAAAACAAAAGTTGGATCCAAGATGGCCAACTTCAAAATGGCCACCAGCGTCACCACCCATCTTGAAAAGTTTGTCCCCTCACATATAATAATATGCTACAAACAGGATGTTAATATCACCAACCATTCCCATTTTATTAAGGTGTATCCATATAAATGGCCCACCCTATATTATATTATATTATATTATATTATATTATATTATATTATATTATATTATATTATATTATTTTATATTATATTATATTATATTATATTATATTATGACAATATAGAAAGAACATTAAATATAGGAAAAACTTTACCTTCGATTTAAATAAGTGAGTTAACATAAACTAAAACCAACTTGAATTGCAGATAACCAAAGCTGCATTTTCCAAAACCTTCTTAAATATGCATCATTGTTAAGTTGATGTTGATCTCAACTTTAAGCTCTACCTTATCATTAATATGTGGTTCACGAAATGTTCTTAGTTAAGTATACCCTCTTTTAGTCATACTTCCATGTGGTTGGTTTGGTCCACTCTTAGCTATACCTTAACACAGTTTTTTTTTATAGATCCAAGTCTAAGAATATAAATTTTTAAGTGCAATACACCCATTGTTTAATTAGGTTACATTGCAGAGTTGTTCTGCAAAGATTAAACTTTATTCAAATAAAGGAAATTTGTTTGACTGGACATTTGGTTCCAGCAACAGTACAGCACTTTCGTGGATCCATTTATATGTGTATACTTAATCAAAGAAAACTCTGACTAGCATAACAGAAGCTTCAATAAAAATAATAATAACAACAACAGCTTTTAGATATTGCTTGTCGTACTTTAAGTTAAACATAATGGAGACCCTCATAGCTGAAATTCAGCTTCTTACAGTCTCTCTTTTTCCCTGCTACTGTATATAGGCTATGTGTATGTGTTGCTATATGTAACTTTTAAAGCAAGTTTTATCACACACACAATGTAAAATATTTCATTATATGATATGCACAATTTAATTGACGTGATAAAATCTCTTAACACTTACTATGGCAGGAATTAAAAAGCAGCCGGGAGGGGGTCAGACTTCACTGATGATGGATCGAGACTCGAGAGTAATTTGATTTCCTGTGCTGAAATTTCATAACTAATCAACTAGCAAGGTTTTTTTTTTTTTATCGTTTCAATATTTCCTATCTGCGGACTCATTTTGCACAGTTTGTATTATATGATTTTAATATACCTTATTCAGATCATTGGCACATTATGAGATAACTCAGTGCACTGAACTAAGTGTTTCAGATAACAGAGACATACAAAATGGGCAGAGCAATGGGTTCCCAGGACAAAAATGATAAACCATTGCTAAAGATAACTTCATATTATTAATACATCCCAGTAAGCTTCGGAACAGTTATGAAAGTGTTATCACAGTAGTATAAATCTTGTTCCACATTCTTCAACTAAAACATTTAAAAGTTAAAACAACAAATTAATTTTGAATACATGATTTCGGGATATCTGGTAAGGTGTTTATACGGACCTTTTCTCATGAAAGCAGATATGGACTGATCAAACACAGGTTTGGGGATGTATGAGTAGTTAGCCATTGGATTGTCCTTCATGACATGGAAAGATGTCAGCTGCACAATCTTGTTTATGACATCCTCCGAAACAGACAGGTCCAAATAGTGCATGATCCTCTTAATTTCTCTAGAAGGGTTCTTGTTGAGAGGAAATAACAAGAACATATGAAACGATAAACTAAAAACATGAATTAAATAACATTTGAGAAAAAGGTTTTAAAAAGACGTTAACTAAAATAACCTCTTTCATATCCTCATAGAGTATATAGAGAATATTCCTTTCCTTGCATTCCTTCCAGTAACCTTTTACGTGGTCATACCAAGAGCCCCAACCTACTGTAAAAACACAAGACAAACAAGATTAACCAAAGGTTCCAGATTAGACATTTATTATATCCTAAGTCAGTGGAAAAACTAGCAACTTAACAAGTTTGTGTTTGTAGTACAGGTGTCACGATCACCAAAGATCTAAAACACCATAAATCGCTGGAAAACACTCACAAGTTCTAACGGACTACAAATACGCTGTTTCATGGACTACAACTCCATACATGCACTCCGTTCACACACATGTTCTAGATCCTGACTGATTACACCTCCACAGCTGAAGCTGCTCGAGGACTGATTAATGCACTATATAAGCAGCACAAATACACACAGTGGTGCTGAGTCTTGTCTACTGTTTTAGTGACACTACAACACGTTTTCCTTTGTCTTCTTTTGCTGTGTTTTTGATCCTCGTTTGTTTTTTTTTATCCTGTTTGTTGCCTTACGTGTGACCATCTGCCTATTATTTTACCCACGACTCTGGATTGCCCTCATACATCTGTTTACTCCTGTGTTGATTGTTGCTGGCCTGAACTTGCTAATAAACCTGTATTTGGATTTGCACCTCTGTTGTCAGTGTCACTTCCCTGGTAACAACAGGACTATTTTGCCCAAAAATCAAGTACTTGAACTTGAAAGTAAAACCCTGCTCACACTGTGAGATTTCAGCCATGATTTTGTCATCTGAGACAAATTTGGGAAATCTTAAGAGATTCCTGAAATCCTAGGCTAAAATCTGTGGTCTTTTATCGTTGCTTTGACATGTTCACAGACAGCAATTTAGTGCCTGTTGCGATCAGACTTTTCCTCCAATGAAGTTCTGTCAGTGTCAGAAGATTTCAGACACTTTCCTGCAGTGTGACAATTGCTGCAATGAGCATCAATCCAAGAAGCTGTAGGAGCTCTGAATTTCATGATGCAATCCACGCGACAATTCAAATGACCGTGAGGAAATGTCAAAATGAAATGTTTTTTGCTTCCTGGTTTTATTGTTGAGACAGCATGTACAAAATTGGCGCTACAGATTGTTTACGTTTGCTGTGAGAACTCATTTCAGATAGTGAAAGTGTCACGGGTAGATGATGTCAAACTTCAGGGGCATTTTCTTCTGTGTTTGGCGCATCTTCATTGTCGTTCAGTCTGACTTTGACAGCTGAGATCTAACAGTGTGACATATGAGCCATGTTCATGCAGTCTGACATGCTACAATCATTCAGGATTATTAAAAATCATACAGTGTGAGCCGGCCTTAAGACAATGTGATTCAGGCTTTGTTCAGTGAAAATAACCAGCTAGATGTATATTATCTCTGACATTCACATTTGACCTTGGATCACAAAACCAATCATTCATTCATTCATTCATTTTCCTTCGGCTTAGTTCCTGATCCACAGTGGAATGAGCTGCCAGCTACTCTGGCATATGTTTTACACAGTAAATGCCCTTCCAACTGCAACCAAGCACCTTACTGTGAAACACCCATACGTTCTTTCATTCACACCCATACTCATACACTATGGCCAAATTAGTTCATACAATTTAACTATAGCATATGTGTTTGGACTGTGGGGGAAAACAGAGCACCCAGAGAAAACCCACATGAACATGGGGAGAAGATGTAAAGCCCACAAAGAAATGCCAACTGGCCCAGCCAGGACTCAAACATGAAAACAAAGTTGAACATCTTCCATGGCCTGCACATTTACCAGATCTAAATATTATTGAGCCACAAATATTTTCCTCCACAAGCATCATGTAGTGACCTGCCCACTATTCAGCAAGAAGAATAGCTTAAAATCTATCTGGTCACTGTGTAGGACTTGTATCTGTCATTTGCAAGATGACTTGATGCTGTTTTGACTGGAAAAAGAGGCTCCACACCATACTAATGAATTATTGTGGTCTAAAACCAGGCGTTTCAATTTCATTGTGCAACCCCTGTATATATCCACTTAAATATAAATGTTTCCCTTACATTGTCCTTTCATGAACTTGTGGATGTATCCACTCCAGGGTCCTGGCTCAGGCTGGGTAAGATTCATACGATCAAAGTGGAAGTAGCTGACAAGGTTGTCCTTTGCATTCCTTGCCATGTAGATGACCTGGGAAAAAGCAAGATGTTTACATAATTTGCTTTACCTTGTAGTGAGAGGTAATTCATAAATGTTATGTTTTCACTATTAAGCTTTTTAGATAGTATCTTTGATAGGGATTGTAATATTTATGTTTGTGAATAAAAAAAAAAATGCTTGCCAAGGTCTGCGAAAATGAAGTTAGTTATGAGCAATTTGTGTTTTACATCCTGCACATACTATGTAGGATTTTATGAGTCTGGATTGTAATGGCATGTTGACCTGTTAAGTATATACTGTTTTCTACACTGTTTCTCAAATATATGATATGCTAGATAATGTGTATGCAAATGATGAGAAGGCTACCAGAGTGAAAATTCAAATAATGACATTTATAAAAAAGTATTTAACCAGAAGTATAGATTTGAGTTCAGTTTAACTGAATCTAATTGAATTATAACCTTGCATTTATTTTCCCAGAATCCAACAGGCACTAGTTGAATGGGCAGGTGAGTTTTGATGACTCTTGGTGGTTTCATCTGTTTAAGCAATTCGAGCCCTAAATAAAGCAAATAAATAAATATATGCAATAAATGTGTTTGTTTACAAGTGCAGTAACACAAACTTATTATAACAAAACCATTTTATGTATGAAAAGGCATGCTATAAAATGTTTGAATGTATACCTGAAGGTATGGGCGGAGGAGCACAGATCTCCAGAAAGGGAATACGGACAGCTGTTGGTGCTCTCTTACACACCTGAGCATCTCCATTGTTCAGCAGAAGATCCACTATCTCTTGAGTCCAGGTAGTGCCTCAATACAGAGACAGATGAATATTACTGGATTGCATCTTGAGACAAACCAATGACACAGCTGTATTTTAAGACATGCCATATTGCAGTTTAGTCTCAGACTAGCCTTAAGCCTTATGCAAAATAAATAAATACATAAATAAATAAATATTTGATGGGCCATTCAAATAAAAGAGTAAAAACAACTGCAAAGCAAGTTGAGAAGCCATAGGCTGTAGATGAATGGCATATTTTTTTATACTTATCAGAATTACAGTTTCCTAATAAATAATGATTTAAATAATGATCTCATTAGGAATGAATGGGCTAATGAAAAATTGGTATTGCCCAAAAAGAGGTGTTGCAGGATAAGGAATTAGGTCCAAACTACATTTAAGTTTTTGTGTGTTTCTATTTGTTCTTTTTCCATTGCATTTATAGCGTACTGCAGCATTAGAGGCAAACACAAATGCATTTTTACAATTATTTAATGAAGGACAAGGCAGACATGGGCAATCATATGTCAATCACAATGATGATTGAATCAGAATTATTCGCCACCCCCCCCCACCCCCACCCCCCACCCCCCGCCCCCCCTTGAATTTCTTTTTTTAATATATATATATATATATATTCCCAAATGATGTTTAACAGAGCAAGGCAGTTATCACAGTATATCTGATTATATTTTTTTCTTCTGGAGAAAGTCTTACTTGTTTTATTTCATCTAGAATAAAAGCAGTTTTTGATTTTTTTATGAGCTATTTTAAGGTCAAAATTATTAGCCCCTTTAAGCAATTATTTTTTTTGACTGTCTACAGAACAAACCATCATTAAACAATAACTTACCTAATTATCCTAACCTGTCTAGTTAACTTAATTAACCTAGTTAAGCCTTTAAATGTCACTTTAAGCTGTATAGGAGTGTCTTGAAAAATATGTAGTAAAATATTATTCACTGTCATCATGGCAAAGAGAAAAAAAATCAGTTATTACAAATTAGTTATTAAAACTATTATGTTTAGAAATGTGTTGAAAAATCTTCTCTCCATTAAACAGAAATTGGGGAAAATAAATAAACAGGGGGGCTAATAATTTAGGGGGGCTAATAATTCTGTTTTCAACTGTATGCTATTTTTATAGAGAGCACTTTACTGAGAAGCAGGAGGAGCTGAACACGCAGCGCCAGCTGACAACTAAGTCCTGATGGAGAGATTTTAGATATGCACCTTTGTATATAGTATATATATAGGAGGGCAGCACAGCGGTGTAGTGCTCTCGCCTCACAGCAAGAAGGTCGCTGGTTCGAGCCCCGGCTGGGTGAGTTGGCATTTCTGTATGGAGTTTGCATCTTCTCCTAGTGTTTGCGTGGGTTTCCTCCAGGTGCTCTGGTTTCCCCCACAGTCCAAAGACATGCAGTATAGGTGAATTGGGTAAGCTAAAATTGTCTGTAGTATATGTGTGTGAATGGAAGTGTGTTGGTGTTTCCCAGTGATGGGTTGCAGCTGGAAGGGCATATGCTGGATAAAACATGTTCATTGTTCATCTGTTCATTCTGCTGTGATGACCCCAGATTAATAAAGAGACGAAAAGAAAATGAATGAATATAAATAGGAGCCATAGGCAGCAGCATGTACTTATGACACCAGCCCGACAGTGAAATAATGACCCGTTTCCACTGAGTGGTACGGTATGGTATGGTTCAGTTTGGTACGCTTTTATGGCCGTTTCCACTGTCAAAAAGCATACCGAACCGAACCGTACCGTACCGTACCACTTTTTCGGCACCCTTTCGAAAGGGTACCAAACACGAGAAAGGGTACAAAAAGGTGGAGCCACACGCGCAGCTAAATGCTATTGGTTTACAGAGATACGTCATTCGCTTACGCAACAAGCCAGAATGAAAACAAAAAACCCGCCATGTTTGAAATACACAGCCGAGAGATTACAGCGGAATTATAAATACATATAATAACGAGCCATAATCGATCTGGGCTCAAACAAACCTTGTCATCGTCTGGATGTACAGCCACAAAGCCAAGAAGAAGAGCATATTTACCCTGTGCCGCATAGTTTTTTACGAGCCAGTCTGAGGCGCGAGCGGTTTCGCTTTCTTGCAAGCGCGAACGCGTGTCTAACATTATATCTGAAATAACAAACTTCTTGAGCTGATGATAATAACCTGTGCTTGATTATTGATGTGCTTTTGAAACCTGATCCTGTCAGACACTGACAAACACGAGAGTGAAGCGTGAAGAAACAAAGGAGAAGCCAGAAAAAAAGGAGCACATTATTTATTCAGCAAACATGAACAAAATGCCATGATTAACTAACTTATTATCTTCACATTTTGGACTAATATGAACTCAGAATGATGGAATTGATCTCTAACAGAGGCTACATGTGCTACTCAAGATTACAGACACAGATGAGAGGTTTTCACTGACTGTAGGCTATATTTTGTGTTGTTTTGAACCTAAATACAGACGAAATGTCTGTTGTGTGTGTTCTTCTGTAGTTGGTAACATATCGGAGACTGTATGGGGCTGTATGTGTTCATATATGTTCATTTATTTAGTTATTTAATATAATTACAGACGTTACAGTAGGCTGTTTCGCACTGTCATTGATCTGCAGTTATAATCAACTCATGCTCATTGAAAAGTTAGTAATAAACATTTCTACACAAGTATTTATGTGTATGAAGCATCTGTTTTGTGAGAAGTGCTTTTCATATGATATGTAAGTGACCCTTACAGCTTTATTGTAGACATTTCCTCGAGTGAGAATGACGTCGACTGAAACTTTCTGTCATACACCACGCCCACCAAAAGGGTACCCTTGTTAGTGGAAACGCAAGCCTGATAAAGGTGACCTGTACCAAACCGAACATTACCATACCGTACCAGTCAGTGGAAACGAGCCTTAAGACAACACTTTACTATAGTGTCATTGCCATTTAATATGGATAAAATTGAAGCTGTTATCAATAAATGTACAAACATTACATGGTTTCTCAAAGGAAACATTTATTAAATTGTCTGTTTAAAATAAATAAATATAAGCAAATTATCAAGCTGATAAGTTATTTCAGCCAGAAATCCAGCATTTCAGCAGTCACTCAGAACCTCATGTCAAAGTTTATCTTGTCCTATGGGGTACATTCACACAAACTTAAATTTTTAGCCAACATCGCTTCCGGTGAACTGTCATTCATTACAAATCACTATGCTTTGATTTTTTTTATAAATTCAGTGATCTTATCCCCCTTATCATTATCCCAACTCCTAACCCCCTCCCCTACCCTAAGCCAACATCCCCCTGAACCTTCCGAAACAACTACAACCTGAAGAAGCCATGCCCCCAGCCGCCCTACCTCCAGACTCCACCTCCAAGAACCCTGGGCTACCCTCTCTACTTCAGCAATCAACCAACACCAGGACATTATAAGTTATTCTCAGCATTCATCACAGAATTAAACACCCTTTGAGCAATTCATGCGATGTAATAATACAGAGGGAGAGCAAAATAAAGACTGAAACCATAATGACACCTTGCCAGCATTTCATATTCACAGAAGTTCTGACAGCCAGGTCCGAAAGTGGAGCCCCATCCAACTCCTGCCCCTCCCTATTCAGAACTGACATGGTTGTTAACCACTCTCTTTACAACCTGAAACCTCCATCTCCCCCATCTTACAGACCATCACCCCCAAAACCTTCCAATTCATATTTCACAGCCTGGAACACAATCGATCACTTCCACACCTTTCCAAAGCATCTTTTCCCTATTTTCCCCTACTCTCCACCACCTCATTAATTTCTCATCTCCACGCTACAAGAATATTCAAGCCAGTCCTATGGATAGTAAAGCGGAATCCTATTTCCACAATCAATTCATGGATCTCTGCCTGAGACCATCACTGCCCAATGCATACACAGTCTACATAAAGGATACCAGTCCATCCACACAGCTCGCACTCTAGCCTTTTTCGGTTTCCTTAGATTCTCTGAAATTACAATAACATCTAATTTCAACTCCACCATCCACCCTACAATCTCCGATCCAACTTTGTAGGATAAAGAAACCTCTTTATTAAACAAAGCAGAACAAATATGCAAAAGATATATATATTTTTTTATATTTTTAAACTCCCCTCCCTCACATGCCCCTTTCAAACGCTCCTAGGATTCCTCGACATAAGGAGATCCCAAGATTCTAACCCCCTCGCCCCACTTTTTACTGATGATGCTAACCATCCAGGAACACATTTTTATTTACAAAAACATTTTTAAAAAGTCCGCCGCCTATCAGGCTTCCTCCAAACCATTCTCTAGCCATTCATTCAGGATAGGAACAGCCACCACAGCAGCCCACAATGGGCTCTCCCAACAACAGATCCAGGCCTTTGGATGGCGATCCTCTGATGTTTTTAAAGCCTACATGCGTTTCAGCTAATACCACCTCAAGGAAGCCCAGCTGGTCCTCACCAGTCGACTCCCACCTACAGGAGTTCAAAGGCTCGAGCACGACCCTGACATTGCCTCTCATTACCCCTATATCTAAAGTTGGAGTCCCTCCACTACCTTTCTTCCCTACTGTTCTTTTTAGCCTGTCCTTCCCCAAGCCCATGCTATACTACCAAGAGTCCTCACTGCCCCCTAACTTTTCACTTCTCTTGCTGGATCCCGCCCTTTCCCCAGGGCTCTGACTCCTGCAGGAGTGTTACTCCGGACTTTGATGCCCGCATTAGTCATCACCGCCACCGCCCCCAGAGGAGTCTGCTTCCAACGCTGCTCCCGCAGGAGCCTCTCTTCTCCCTCATCTTTCTGAATATTATATCCAGCAGCTGGATATAACATTGATCTTTCTGCTTTTTGGGGGGTTCATTTATATGCTGCTGCTGTTCTGAGCTAAAAAAGGCATTTTGGGGAGTTTTCAAGATCTACCTGAACTCAAAGTCCTCTCTCGCCCCGCAAACGGGAGAGACTCAAGGATCTTATGAGCCCAGGGCTCTTTCCCAGTACAGCATGCCAAACATGCTTTATAATCAAACATCAGCTAAGTGTGAACTTTTGAAGTGAAGTTTGTTTATAAAGTAATTTCGAGAGGATGAAGTACTTATGATTGACCATGGCTGGTCCCGCATTAACTAATATATGATTCACCAATCAGACCATTCCTAAGTCCTACAAATAACCAGAGTTTAATACCACAGTTATCTACACCTCGAAGAATTTCCCCTTTTCACCCCTACTTCTCCCATTTTTCCTAGATAAAAAGTGCAGTGGCCCAGTGTTCAGCACTGTTGCCTCACAGCAAGAATGTCACTGTTTCAAGTCCTTACCAGGCCAGTCAACGTTTCTGTGTGGAGTTTACATGTTCTCCCCATGCTTGCATAGGTTTACCCCCGGTTCCCTGGTTTCCTCCCACCCTCCAAAGATATGCGACATAAGTAAATTGGCCTAACCAAAATTTGCACCACAGATAAGCTCTTAGTTATAATTCATGTTATTGTGTTAATTGGCAAAAAAGTGAATTCATTCCCATTAGCCATCAGATAGATCCAGTTTTCTTGCAGAGTTTGCATTTAAACTGGCTGCAGATAAGATAATGTACCTTGCTGTAGATATTCCAAAGAATTCAAAAGGATTTAGTTGAATTAAATTTTTACAGGTTATTAGACAATTTGAAGTGGGGCATAGAAAGATGGAGTTGGGGGGTGATATAGTACTGGGGGAAAGGAAGTGTTTAAGACGCACATATCGTAATGTTGGGAAACACTGACCATGAAGAGACCAGACACATAACTGAGGAAATACAGAAGTTAGAGAAAGGTTGATCAGCTAAACTGAAACAGTTAATTCAGATAATGAGATAACTAAAACTGGAAACACTCACTCACTTTCCGTCAGCTTATTCCCTGCTTTATCAGGGGTTGCCGCACCAGAAAGCCAAAGAGGGAGTATGACTCAGAAATCCTCAACCAGTATATAGTCCACTTGTAAAAACTCAACTATTTGAGTTAACCGTTTCTTTTCCACACAAACTTACATCATTTCCAGTTTTAAAGCTAAGACATCAGCCTATATCCATCATCCCTCAGAATTTTAACCTCAAACAGTAATAATCTTCTAGACGCTCTTGGGTATTATAGATATGTCAGTTTTATTTCAAAGTTATTAAATTACAAAATTAAAAACTCTGACTGCCTCAATAGTTCTAGTGTTAGCCAGATCTATCCACTTGAACCTTGCAAATGAGTGATTGTTCTGCTGATGCATCACCTGAGAGAAGTTTGTATCGCTGCCAGTGATGTCACAGCTTTTTCTGACAGCTCCTCCATCAGCATTTCATTGGCTGTGGTTTGGTAGCTTAACAGAGCTGTTAGTGTCAGATCATGAAGTTTGTGACCTCCCTCTTTTGGGTCATTTACATAGTGCCATATAGTGCAAACACCACAGTGATAAAGGCACAAAATCAAGTCATGTAGTGTGAACGGCACAGGGATCTGCCGATGATTAAAGTCATGTAGTGTGAACTAGGCTTAAAGGACCCTGTACAAACCTCCTATTGAGATAACTGGATACATTCAGTTGAGATTATCGCAACACTAGTAGTCTTGAACACCTTGATAAGTTTCATCAGCTGTTTGTGATTAGGGTTGGAGCAAAACCCTGATGCAGCCCTAGGAATTGAGTTTGAGACCCATGTTCTAGACTATAGCTGTTTTAGATACATATTTTAGATAGATGTGATCTGCTGAGAGTTCTGGCATATGTTTTATGCAGTGATATATTGCCTCCTATTGAGAAAAGATCAAAACACTTACTTAAGTAACTTTAGTTACTTAAGGGAGGGAATGAAAATGCTATGTGGAAACTTCCACTATGGGGATTTTGTCAGAATCCAATCATCTGAAAGAGTATCCAATCAGGCTAATGAAATGCCCATGAGTTGGCAGCGTCAGCATGAACAGCTGGGGCTACTTACAATTAATCTTGTATATAAGCGCTGCACGTGTCAAGCTGAGGCATCCTTTTCTAGCTACAGAGCCTTTCGCGGCTAACAGCTAAGGGGCCATCATTGTGGCAAAGGAACATAGCATTTCTGTCCTGGGGAACGAGGGTTACTTTAATAACTGTTGCGTTCCCCTTCGGGAGGGAAACTTAAATGCTATGTGGAAACTTCCACTATGGGAAAATCTATGGAAAAAGAGGTTGCCATGAGCGTGAGCGCACCTGCATCACCAGAGGTGCAGTCTTCCAACGTTTTACAAAAGTTTTACAGATTTAGATATAATTTTTGGGAATTGTAAAAATGCACCTAGTTAAACTCTAGGAATTTTAAATTCGACAGTATGTTGGGAAAGTGTGCAGTACTGATAGGGAGGACACTGTGGAAGCCACCTGCTGCCCAAATAGGGGAGACTTGGTGGCGAGAAGACATTTGGACAAGCCCTGAGATGGGGGAGTACTCATAAGAAAAGATAAAAGTTAGCGGGGAGGGAAGATACATCCTGGCTGTGTGAGCAAACAGCAGCGCCAGTGGGGATCACACATAGCCGGCACCTATACCCAGAACGCGGGCTGACCAGCGGCCATGCCAACAACATAATGGGCAATTACCTGATTCCTCCGCTGAGTCAGATGTTGGGGGGCCTTGAAGGAACTCTGCAGGGTTCGCCAAGGGGGGAACTCAACTGACAGTGAGAAAGCGCACGTATCTCTGTGTTAGAGAGAAAGGCGTTTTACAACACCTAACCGAATTTCCTCATTCACCAGGGTTTCCCAGCACACATGAGTAAATCGGCTCCACTCAAATATTAAAGAGCCCATATTATACATGAAATAGGGTATATTTAGGTTGTAAGGGTCTCCAACAACAGTCTAATATGCATGCAAGGTCAAAAAACACTTTCATGGTCTTATAATCTGCATTTATTTTTACCTAATTATCCCAGTGACTCCCATATGAATCGTTCAGCGATTCATTTGTTCCCAAACCCCTCCTCAGCGCGAAGCTAATTTGCGCTGATTGGACCGATGACAGTCTGCTGCGATTGGTCCACGACACTGACAGGCTTCAGCGTGAGACAGAGTGAAATGCCCAGCAGATAATCAACAATATAAAAGTAGTCACAGTGCATACATGCTTCATAGTGGATTTTGGCTGTCAGTGGGTGAATGTAAATACAGACGATGGACTAGAAAATACCGACGACTAACTATTTTATCAAGCAAAAAGTCCAAGAACTGGCGAGGAGATCTCCTAGCCCATCACAGTCTACTTGCTCTTTTCACACACACACACACACACACACAGGGCCGGCACGTCCATAGCAGCGACACCTTCCTCACCACCCGCGTCCTCAGTTATATTCGCGAATAATAACCCCCCCCCCATCTTCAATTTCAACCGCGACCCGGTCCTCACTTTACTAACGGGTCCCTTTCGTTTTCACTATCGCGTTGAGGGCAGCGTGATCATCCAGAGAACACAACACACATGCCTAGACCGCCGGTTCAGCTTGCTGGGTGCAATTTAGACACCTCACCTCGAACCTGAGCTGAACTATTTTGAAACTTGACCATTGCATGTGTGTAGAAACAGCTGACGATCCGTAAACAGAGCGGCACGCGTCGCGTTTTCAACGTGGCTTTACATGCAATATGAAAATATAAAGAGTTAACCAGATACTAGAGTAAACGAGGCAATAAATTTAATCGCACGTACTTACACTTGTGAAATGGAGGAAAAAACTGATTCATGATCCACTGATCCATGTTCTGACAGTCTTTACTGATCCTTCCTTTAACAAACCGATGAAGTCTTCTTTTTAAGCATGTAGTTTCCAGAAGCACTCGATCTGCTCAAGGCTGGGCTGTATTGCTGAGGTTTCATCTTTGATTAGACTGTCAATAATATTCATCTGCACAGCGTGACTTCATTCGACTGGTGTCTGTGTGTGTCTCTGTGTGTGTGTGTGTTGCTTTTTTTCTGTTAGCGGGCGGGGCCGCAGGTTTCAAATCTCCCGGGTTTGCGCGTGCAACTACTTGTGTTTCGTAGCCGCGTCATCACGAAACACCTAATGACTCGTTATCAAGACAACTCGTTTGAAGCACTATGAGTCGACTCTTTTATAGATGAATCAACAGTTTTAAACACTGTACACTTACAGATTTAAGCCTTAGCTGGACATTTCACGTCACTTAGAGCTGTGTGACACATTATATGGAAGAGCATTTTCAAAAACCCATAATATGGGCTCTTTAAAAAATCTCACAAATGTATTAGGTGTCTCCCAGCCCGCAGCACTACAATGTCTGTTCGAGAGGTGCTGGGTGCTAATGCCCAAGAGGATGCGCACTTTGATTAATGAGGAAGATGCCATCCACTGTTCAGTGGGTTTGTTCCAACCTCTGTTTGGATATGGCACTTCCTTTCTGCCGATCACCATTGCAGATAAAGAGCTGCTCTGAGGATCTAAAAGCTCTGAGTACGGTCCCCAAAAGTACTAGTAAGTAAGAATTCACAAAATTCACAATTTAGCCATACAGACTCCTATTTGTTTCACATAAATAACAGTAATGCATATCTGGCTAACCCCATAGAGACTGTGTCTATTTCTCGTATTATTAGATCAAGAAATAAACGTACTGTGTGCTCCAGAAATAATCTATTAAGAATTAAAACAGAAAAAACACTAAAAAGTGAAAATACAAATTTCATAAAGCTTGGTCTCATAAACATCAGGTCACTAGCACCTAAAGCACTTATCATAAATGAAATAATAAAAGATAACAATCTTAATGCACTCTCACTGAAACCTGGCAGAAACAAAATGACTATATTAGTTTAAATGAAGCAACTCCTCCAGGATTCTTATATAAACATGAGGTTCGTCAAACTGGTCGTGGTGGTGGAGTTGCATCAATCTTTAGTGATATTCTTAATGTTAATCAGAGAAACGGACTTATGTTTAGCTCCTTTGAAGTATTAATGCCTAATGTTATGCTTCCGGACACTATGCAAAAACCTAAAAAACCCCAAAAAATCTCTCGCTCTAATCACCATATATAGACCCCCAGGACCCTATGTCAATTTTCTAAAAGAGTTTTCTGATTTTATCTCTGACTTACTAGTTAAAACTGATAAAATACTAATTGTAGGAGACTTTAACATCCACATGGATGACGCTAATGACACATTAGGGCTCGCGTTTATGGATTTACTACATTCACTTGGGATAAAGCAAAAACGTTATTGGTCCAACCCATCGCTTAAATCATACACTAGATCTAATTCTGTCTTATGGAATTGAGTTCATTGATGTAGACATTATACCACAAAGTGATGATATTACAGACCACTACCTCTTACTATATAAGCTGTGTTTACCTGAAATTAGCAGATCCGCTCCGATATATCACCCTAGTAGAACTATTGTTCCATCCACCAAAGATGAATTTATAAATAATTTACCTGATCTTTCTCTATTTCGAAATGCCCCCGCAAACACAAATGACCTTGATGTAGTAACCAGCAGTATGGATGCCATCTTTACTAGCACTCGAAATACTATGGCACCCATCAAACTAAAAAAGGGAGAGAGAATAAAACTACACCATGGTATAATAGTCATACCCGCGCTCTCAAAACAGCAACCAGTGTATTGGAATGTAAATGGAAAAAACTAATTTAGAAGTTTTTAGAATTGCGTACAAGGACAGTGTGTCCAGCTATAGGAGGACTCTAAAATCTGCCGGGGCTGAGCACCTCTGCAAACTGATAGAAAATAATCATAACAATCCTAGATTCTTATTTAACACCATTGCTAAGTTAACAAATAATCAGCCATCTTTGGAACAAATTAGTAGTGATGACTTAATGAATTTTTTCAGTAATAAAATAGAAGGCTTTAGACAGAAAATAGGAGATATTAAACTTTCTGCACTGAGTTACACTACAGATCCAGTAAACATTCCACTGAATCTAAATAACCTACAGTGCTTCAAAATCATAGAACAGGAAGAGCTAGATAAAATTATAAATAGTTCTAAACCAGCTACGTGTATGTTGGACCTAATTCCAACAAAATTACTGAAAGAATTGCTACCTGTTATAGGAGAACCTCTTCTTAATGTTATCAACTCTTCTTTATCATTAGGCCATGTTCCAAATCCTTACAAGCTAGCTGTTCATAAGCCTATTATTAAGAAACCACAATTCCATTTATGTCTAAAATACTAGAAAAAGTTGTTTCTGCTCAATTATGCTCCTTTCTGCAGACAAACAATGTTTTTGAAGTGTTTCAGTCAGGTTTCAGAGCTCATCACAGTACAGAAACTGCATTAGTGAAAATAACCAACGATTTACTCTTAGCTGCTGACCAAGGGTGCATCTCACTATTAGTTTTACTTGATCTTAGTGTGGCATTTGACACCATTTACCACGGTATCCTCATAAATCGCTTAAAGTCTACAGGTTTCTGGGACAGGCTCTACAATGGTTTAAGTCATACTTAGCTAACCGTTACCAGTTTGTGAATATTAATGGACAGCCTTCACAAGTCAGCCCAGTAAAGTACGGGGTGCCTTAAGGATCAGTTTTAGGCCCTTTGCTGTTTACAATATATATGCTACCCCTGGGAGACATTATTAGAAGACTATCTGCTATGCAGATGATACTCAATTATATATTTCAACTAAACCTGACGAGATGTCTAAACTGTCCAAGCTAACTGAGTGTATTAAAGATGTTTAAGACTGGATGACCAACAATTATCTTGTTTTAAAATCAGACAAAACAGAATTATTACTTATTGGGCCTAAATCCTATACACAGCAGATCTCACAACTCGACCTACAATTACAGGGATACAAAGTTAGCGTTAGCTCTACTATAAAAGATCTGGGTGTCATATTAGACAGCAATTTAACTTTTAAAAATCATATATCCTATGTCACAAAAACTGCTTTCTTTCATCTGAGAAATATTGCTAAGTTACTAAGTATGCTATCGATCTCAGATGCAGAAAAGCTAGTCCATGCTTTTATGACTTCTAGGCTGGACTACTGTAATGCACTGTTTGATGGCTGCCCAGCATCCTCTATTAACAAACTTCAATTAGTACAAAATGCAGCTGCCAGAGTTCTTACCAGGTCTAGAAAATTTGATCACATCACCCCAATTTTATCCTCCTTACACTGGCTGCCTTTTAAGTTTCATATTGAATTTAAAATATTGCTTCTTACATATAAAGCTTTAAATAATCTAGCTCCTGTTTATCTAACCAACCTTCTGTCTCGCTACAATCAAATTTGCTCTTTAAGATCTCAAAACTCAGGGCTTCTGGTAGTACCCAGAATAGCAAAGTCGAGTAAAGGAGGTCGAGCCTACTCATTTATAGCTCCTAAACTCTGGAATAGCCTTCCTGATAATGTCCGAGGCTCAGACACACTATCTCAATTCAAAACTAGATTACAGACCTATCTGTTTAGTAAAGCATACACTCAGTGCACCACTTAGCGGGTTTCCACACAGGTTTCTGCATCTTGTTTATATACACTATGAACAGCAGCTACGCTAATTATTCTCTTTATTCTCCATTTCCACCTGGGGATACTCTTCCCGAGGCCCTCAGACTATGCAGAGACACTGATTCGATCCAAGACCAATGACAAGATGATCCCAAGGTTTCCATATCCCGTACCAGGCCATATCCTGAGCAGCTACTGTGGTGGTCATGGAGGAGTGGAGAACATGAGACTGATTCCTGTGGCGCTCTAGGGACAGACGAGTCTTTGCTGAGGCCAGCTTTCAGCCTCCGCCGCTGAGACTGCAGCTCTGCACAAGACGTTTGGCCAGCGGAGAAATTAAAATGGTCGTGCCCAACTGAGTCTGGTTTCTCTCAAGGTCTTTTTTCTTCACTTTCGCCAATTTTTTTCCCTCTCCGCTGTCGCCACTGGCTTGCATGGTTTGGGATCTGTAGAGCTGCGCATCGTTGGATTTGCTCTTTAGTGTTTGGCCTCTCAGTAGTGATTTTTTAGCTAAACTGAACTGAGCTTAAACACTAAAAACTGAACTACACTGTTGCAATTTACTATGACCTTTTATGTGAAGCTGCTTTGACACAACCTACATTGTAAAAGCGCTATACAAATAAAGGTGAATTGAATTTAATTGAATTGAAAGTATGCAAAGCGCGAACAGGACACAGCAATAAAGGGGCTGGGTCTGCCTCCTCCATGGTCAGGGCTTGCAATTTTACTACGTAGTCTAAAAAGAACGCTATAGGAACCTAGTGGACCTTGGTGGGGCGGGGTCTCAGGAAAAACGCGAGAGTGGGCCGGCCCAAAACTCTGGCACATTTCAAAGATTGTAAATGCCTCCAAATACCCGCCTATTTGACTGATGCCAACGCGACCAGCAGAGTTGTCTACCTGGACAGAAATCTTAAAGATACTGAGTCAAGTGGATTGAGCAGACCACTAAGAGAGATCTCCAAGTGAGCATGAGAGGGGAACAGGATAGTATTAATATCCACGTCTCGTGCTTCTGGGAACTGGATGATGAGGCGATGCTTTCCCAGTGTGCCGCCATCGCTGCGTCCTCAGAGCAGGGATGATCGTAATGCCACCCCCTCAGTAGGATTAACCACCTAATCGGTAGGTCACCCAAGTCCTCCGCACTCCATCTATGGACCATACGTGAGGTTCCATAGATCTGGGCACGGGTGCCAAACAGTGCCTGTCCCAGAGAAGAAGCTTGCAGGGCGGAAGCAGCCTAGCCCGTGGGAGGCAGATAACCTACACGTCTTGGACGGAAGATGAGGCTGACCCCACCAGGAAGAGGCACCACACGGGCCCGCAATGGCACTCTCAATCTGGGGAATCGACTCATACCCCCTGGCTGCTCCGCCATCAAGGGTGGTGAGGCCGGAGGCACACGCAGATTGGGCAGAGAAAGGTGCCCTCCAAAAATGCGTGAGCTTACAGTGCACTTCCACGAAGAAGGGGACAGGAGGCCTAGAAGGTCTTGCCTTCTTTACATCCTCCACATAACACCCATATAGTTAGTCCGGCCATGGGGCTGGGGGATAAACCGTCTCCAGGCCCATGGCCGAAGCAGCCCAGGAAAGCACGGTTATCATGTCTGGTTCTAGATCCGACGCCGTGCTCGCTACCACGGAAAGAGGGAGCGGGTTCGAATCCTCATCAGACAATGACAGCCTGTCCGCCGATGCAGCAATAGACATCTAAGCATCTCAGGACGGAGCGCTTCTCTCATTCGAAACCTGGATGGAACGCTTGGAATAGCGAGAGGTCCGCATGCCCAAAGGCGGTGGATTTACTCCTTCTGTAACCCCTTAAATCTGTCTGAGTGCTAACCGCAGAGTGGAGGACAACTGGGGTGGGTGGCCCTTTTGCAAGAGCAAGCCACTATCTTAACTGCGCAACATACATGCCACCACAATGATGGCATGCACTGCCCGCAAGCACCGCATCCACATGCTGGACCCCCAGACATGAAACGCAGTGCTTATGCCCATCATCCGGGGACAAGAAACCACTGCATCCAGAAACGCACAGTCGCAGCGACGTCTTGAAAAACACGCGCTGCACAACCGCGTTGCTCTTTTAGGAAATTCGCAAAAATACAAACCGTTCTGGAGGACCGGACCCAAAGAACGCCAGGCAAGGGAGGAACCCAGCTCGAACTTCTGCCGCCGCATATCACATACTCTGGACTGGGAGAAGCAGCCTGCTTTCTCGTTCTCTCTCTCTGTCGTAACAGTCGGAGAAACCCTCATATGACTCTCTCAAAAGCGATTTGACGGCTGTGAAGGAGTGTTTGAGTGCCGCTGCAGAGACACTGCTTGAAGGAAAACAAAAAGACGAACTATGTAACAAAATCAAACAAATTCCAATGTCAGCTACGTCCACAATCAGGAAATCTGAAATATTAGCAGATGATGTCTTGTCACAGCCTGAGGAAGCTATACAGAGTGCAGAATACATATTATTAGCCATGAATGAGTCCCCAGATGTCACAGATAATGCGCAACTTTTGGTCTATGTAAGATTTTTTCACAAACAAAACAAAAAGATCTGTGAGGACTTGCTGGGTGTGAGGGCACTTGACACACACACAAGAGTAGAGGTCCTATATGAGGCCGTTAAGGAGATGCTGATAAAGAGGGGTATTGATCCGAAAAAAGGTGATCCCAGTTACTACAGACGGTGCCCCAGCCATGGTAGTAAGAGAGAAGGGGGCTGTAAACCGAATGAAAGAAGACAACCCAGATCTCATTGGATACCACTACATAATCCATCAGACTGTTCTGTGTGCGTCTCTGAAGGAAGAGTTTCATGAAGTAATGAGCACCATGATGTAAATAATTAACTTCCTCTGAGCATCTTCGTCTCATCAACATCATCTCCTGAAAGATTTTTTGAGGGAAGTTGAGGGAAATGGAAACGATCTCCTGTTACACAACAATGTAGTAAAGATGGCTGAGTAAAAAAAAATACATTAGCTTACATCTGGTCCATTCGGAATGGAATTAAAATGGTTTTACAACAGCTGAGGAGTAAGAGGGCCACACAGTTTTTAATGTTTTTGCAAGATGAGCACAATATGGACATGGTGTCATTTTTGGTATTTTCACTTCCCAAGAGTAAAGGAGCAGATTCAAGATGACACAGACAAGTTTCTTTATGCTGACTTCATCGAAATGTTGATGAGAAACTTTAGTCAAAAATTTGACAGCTTCACTCTGGGAAAACACCACCTCTTGCTGATCCAGAGTCCATACCTCATCAGAGATGTGAGGGAATTTTCAAAAGTAAGTTTTTTTTACTTTTTGATTTTATATTTTTATAATTTAGGTTTGTTTTTCATATATTTAATTGTTTGTTATTATACAGGAGAAAACACAGACATTCAAGTGGGCACATCCTGGTTCTCTACAACTGCAGCTCACTGATCTGCAAGCAAATGTTGCACTTGGGGAACATTTTGAAGCAAGTGACCCTGCTACTTCCTGGCAACTAATTGTGCCTGAGGCTTCTTACCCTGATCTTACCAAGGTAGCCCGGCACACTTTGACCATGTTTGGATCGACTTATAACTGTGATTCAGCATTCTCCATCATAAACACTATAAAAAACAAGCACCGTTCCAGGCTGACCAACGAACATCTTCACATGTGTATGAGAATGGCACTAACCACATTCAAACCCAGATTTAAGCTGCTGACAGAGCAGTCACACTCACATTTCTCTCACTAAGAAAAAAAAAACTGAACTTCAAAAAGAATGTAAAAACTGACTGTTAAAGATAGCGCATATGTTTAAAAGGCTTGTTTTTGTTTTATGTTACCAAGAAGCTTCTTCTTCCATTATTACTAGAAATTATAGGCTTTAATTTGCAGGTTAGGTTATTGAAAAATTGGCATCAAATGTCTCTTTAGCTGTTTAAAAAAAATTACTATTGTTGTTTAAACTGTGTTAGGACAGCAGAGAAGAGAATAAGAAAAAAAAACTTTTTTCCACTTTTTAAGACAAAGCACTTTTGGTTTTATTGTTATTTAGAAATATTTACATTTGTTGTAATACAGGCCTGAAGTTGCCCCTGTTTGCAATATGTTTCATAATGTGAACATAAAAATAAATAATGAAATGAAAATGAAATATACAGTGTTGATGTTGATGTGGGATGCATGAGATTTCATAAGGTTCGGACCTTGTTGTTGAAGAAATTTTAGTAACTGGACCCATTGAATTTTTAATTGATTGTTTAATTGACTGTTCTGGACTATAATTGTTTTAGATAGATGTTTTAGGCAAATGTGGATCTGCTGAGAGTCAACTGATGCAAGTTTGATGGAAACCAATCATTTCAAATATTACTGCTCAATTTACTTTCATATTATCAAACAATATATATACATGTATTTGTTCCATAAATGTATTTAATGATTAAACTTGATTTAAAACAAAAAAAAGAAAGAAAACCAATTACAACACTGACATAGGTTCAAAATCTAATATAATCAATCATTCAGAAATACTTTAAAATCTGCATAATCCAGACCTTTAACCGAAGGAAAAAAAAGCTTCTCTTTAAATAAAAAAAAACAAAACAATGAAAACCAGTTTTAGGCATTTTACTTACTTAACTATTGATTTCATTGCCAGTATAGCATACCTATTTATAAAATCTACCATAAAATAAAAATTGTGGCTTGTGAAAATGTGACCTGAGAGGAATATATTTTTATTCATTCAAATACAGCTAAAACTATTATAATATTACAACAGTGGAATCTGAGGGGAGTTATTAGGAATGCAAATATGCATTTATGAGCTGCAAACCTGCCTTACCCACCAAATTGATTAAGCTTTAGCTGTCCACAAGAACCAGAGACATGTCAAGCCTGACACATAACGCCATCCACATTAAAAAAGATAAAAACTGGTAGAATGCGTATCTCTTCATTAAACTCCTGCAGCATTGTTCATCTTAAAGGCTAAATAGAATGTTCTTTGTTATTATATATTTTTGTCCCCACAACAGAATATAAATATTATATATTAGTAAATAAGTGAATGCATTCCACTGTATTGTTTAATTTAGCCATACAGTTTGCTTTAGGATGATTCACAATAATAATATACTTTACCTGCTTTAGGGTAAGTAGAGATCAGTAGGTCTGATGGATCAGGGCAGAATTCTGAAATGGATTTCCAATTGTCAGCAATTGTGCTCATGAGAGGAACACCCTGAACATCTTTTAGAGGAAATCGATGAATAGCATCTGCTGCCCTTGTAATGGCTTCTTCATAGCTCAGTGGTTCCTGTTCCATTACAACACGAATGTCCTCTGAAATATCTTATGTTTCTTTGTAGCCTCACGTTCTTATCTTTGCCTCTTTGCTATTGCTGAAACCCTTCTTTTCCCCTCAACAATTATGTCTTTTTCCTTTAAGCTTTCACTGCCTTATCTTTTGATAGTTAGTTTGACATTGTTTGCTTGAATTGGTCATTTATTCTGTTTTCTCTCCAGATACTCTTGCTCCTAAACTCTTTCTCAGCCTTTACCGTTTGCTTTTTTTTCTGGCTGTGTCTCTACTCTATGGGCGTTACTGTAATAAGTTCCTGAAGTGCAGGGCACTTATATAACTCATGGACAGCCGGGGCTAAATTCCAAACTTTCAGCAATGTTATCATAACTGTTAATCTGAGTTCAAGGGAGTGTCTTACAAGTATCACTTTAAATGGAAAAGGTTGACACATATTTTCTCTTCCATACTGTGGTCAAATGCACGCATGTTAATACTTGGTGGAAATGGTAACTATCTCGGCTAAGTGCTTGAAATCAGATTACTGAAAACACATTTTATATGCAGAATATGTGTTCTGACTACTAGAAGTTGAGTTTTCAAAACAATCACAAAGGTGAAGCTGATGATGCAATGAAAGGGGAGTGGAATATTTGGAGATTAGGTTTTGAATGGAGATGATAAGGTAACATCACTCACTCACTCATTTTCCTTCAGCTTATTCCTTGCTTATTTAGGGGTCACCACAGCACAATGAACTGCCAATTGGATTAGGTAAAATATATAATTATTACTATTATTATTACCTGTATATTTTATCAAAGTACTTTGTATCATCATAATGAAAAATCTTGTATGAGTGTGATATTTAATGCTATAGTGTCCATTAACTGATATGTGACTATTTTTCAATTGATTTGGTGGATTAATGCTGAAATATTTAAAATAAAATTCCATTGAACAAACCAAGTTTTAATTCAGTATTTAATTACACTGTCAAACACTTATGGCATATAAATGTATGGCACATTTGTCTATTTCTGTTGCAATAGTTATTATGTTGCAAAGTGCGGATTACTGTTAACAGACAACAATTACACAGAACTAGTCATTATTTAATGGATTTTTTTCTAGATTTACAAATGCTTGGGGATGTTTGCAATAATGCAAAAGTGCAAGTGTTTTTGCATATTTTATTACAAAAAAAAAAATGTGATTTTCATACCAGGTACAAACATGGCCTTAATACATTAGGAATAGCTACAAAGAATCACAAATGATTTAAGCGTACATTTAGTTAACTACATTTCATTGTATACTAATAAAAAATAAAAAAAAGATCATAATAACTAATATGTGGTGATTTAAATTAAATATATATGCATATAGGGTTAATGATAAGTGGTAGCTAAAAAGAAAAAAAAAAGCTATGAACTATAGTGGTTCATGCTTCTGTTTATAATTAATCAAAGTGTAAATATGTTCTGCAAATCCAGAATCTCCATTTACAGATGCTCCCTCATATGGAATGCATCGACTTTGCACTGCAGGTTGGAGTTATGAGCCAGGCAGACACTAGCTTTAGAGAATGTCAAACATTTTTGTAACAGTATTTAGCCCTCCTCACAACTTCCAGAGCAACCACCAAAATATATATTGTGGTGTTTTGTAAAATGCAATAAAATAAAAAATGTGTTGTTTGTTTAAATGTTTCATTTGTTTTTAATTTATTGGCAAACTGGATGAGTGATGGCTCATCACTTTATGCCAAATTTCATAAGAGGAGTGTCAAATCAGAAATCACATTATCATGGAGATAGACACAAGTGTTTGCTATAATTACCAAACAAATGCAGAAATACCCTTTCTATTACCTTTGAAAAGACTGGTCATGACTGTTCTCTCGTCTTTGTCATGGTTCGTGGGGGGGAAAAAGGGGCGAGGACTCAAGTGCAGAAACAGGATGATTTATTAATTAAAATAAAAACAACAAAAACCACCCCGAGGGGGAAAACACTAAACTATAACAAACAGAGAAACAAACTTGGTTGGGCTGACAAGACAAGGCTGGAGCTGGAGCTGGAGCTGGAACACGGGGGAAGTATAGACAACATATGATGCGATGACGAACTGGCCCAGGACAGCAGACATGAGGAGAATTTAAGCAGAAGTAAATTAACACACAGGTGAACAAAACAGGTGTTAGACATGTGAATCTAATAAAGGGTTAACAAGTAGGATGGGACTAGACGATAGACGGGAGAGCACCAAGCACAACAAGACGAACAAGGGAGGGATGGGAGGGCAGGACCAGGGAGGGACTAGAAGGACAGTCCAGGGCGGGTTCAATGGGTCAGTACCCCCGGCAGGAAACCAGGGTGGAGCCGGAGGGTCCGTCCAGGGTGGTAGAGGGGCACACCAGGGAGGAGCAGGAGGGACGACCCAGGGACAGTCTGTCAGGGGAGACAAGGCAGGCTGCCTGATGGGAACAGGCAGGGCTGGAGGCCTGTGGGGGGCCGGCAGGCCTGGAGGCGGCTTGACTGAAGGCCTGAAGGGCGCCGGCTGGACAGCAGGCCTGAGGGGAGCCACCAGAGCTGGAGGCGGCTTGACTGAAGGCCTGAGGGGAGCCGGCTGGACAGGAGGCCTATGGGGAGCCGGCAGGGCTGGAGCCCTATGGGGAGCTGGCAGGGCTGGAGCCGGCTGGACAGGAGGCCAGTGGAGAGCCGGCAGGGCTGGAGCCGGCTGGACAGGAGGCCTGTGGAGAGCCGGCAGGGATGAAGGCCTGCGGGGAGCCGGCAGGGCTGGAGCCGGCTGGACAGGAGGCCCGTGGGGAGCCGGCTGGGGTGGAGGCCCGTGGGGAGCCGGCTGGGGTGAAGGCCCGTGGGGAGCCGGCTGGGTTGGAGGCCCGTGGGGAGCCGGCTGGGTTGGAGGCCCGTGGGGAGCCGGCAGGGCAAGGAGCCGGGCTGGGGCCGGCAGGGCAAGACGTCTGGATGGTGCCGGCAAGGCAAGGAGCCGGGCCGGGGCCGGCAGGACAAGACGTCTGGATGGTGCCGGCAAGGCAAGGAGCCGGGCCGGGACCGGCAGGGCAAGACGTCTGGATGGAGCCGGCAGGGCTAGACGTCTGGGTGGTGCCGGCAGGGCTAGACGTCTGGGTGGTGCCGGCAGGGCAAGACGTCTGGGTGGTGCCGGCAGGGCAAGACGTCTGGGTGGTGCCGGCAGGGCAATGAGCGGGGCTGGAGCCGGCACGGAGCGGCGCTCTGGGGCTGGAGCCGACACTGGCGGGCGCTCTGGGGCTGGAGCCGACACTGGCGGGCGCTCTGGGGCTGGAGCCGACACTGGCGGGCGCTCTGGGGCTGGAGCCGACACTGGCGGGCGCTCTGGGGCTGGAGCCGACACTGGCGGGCGCTCTGGGGCTGGAGCCGACACTGGCGGGCGCTCTGGGGCTGGAGCCGACACTGGCGGGCGCTCTGGGGCTGATGCAGCAGCTTGGGCAGCCCTCTTTCTCTGCAACCTCCGTTTACTCGACCGAGTCAGAGGAGGGTCATGAGCTGAACTCGTTGGGGAAGGAGGGGTGCAGGGTTCGCCACAATCAGCTGGAGGGGGTGTGAGGATCTGCCAATCTTTACGATGGTGGAGGTAAAGCGAGAAGCCCCAGAAGTCTAACACCCCAAGCTGATCCATCTCCCACTGTGGCAGGGGTTCATCGAGACAGAGATTGAAAGCCTCCTTCAAAGTAGAGTCATCAAACTCAAGCCCCCTAGCATAGGTCCAAAAAGTCTGGGCAAAGCTTCTTACTTCCAGACCTTGCTGACGGGCTGACATCAGCCCCTGAAGGCGCCTCTGTCTCTCTTCTGCTGTGGTGGGTGGGAGGATAATAATACTCATCCTGTTTGCTGAGTCCTCTGTTGGCCAGTTCGTACTGTCACGGTTCGTGGGGGGGAAAAAGGGGCGAGGACTCAAGTGCAGAAACAGGATGATTTATTAATTAAAATAAAATAAAAACAACAAAAACCACCCCGAGGGGGAAAACACTAAACTATAACAAACAGAGAAACAAACTTGGTTGGGCTGACAAGACAAGGCTGGAGCTGGAGCTGGAACACGGGGGAAGTATAGACAACATATGATGCGATGACGAACTGGCCCAGGACAGCAGACATGAGGAGAATTTAAGCAGAAGTAAATTAACACACAGGTGAACAAAACAGGTGTTAGACATGTGAATCTAATAAAGGGTTAACAAGGAGGGTGGGACTAGACGATAGACGGGAGAGCACCTGACACAAGGAGACAACACAAGCCAGGTGCTCACATTAAACAAGACTAGAACACGCAGCCAATGAGAGAACTCATTAACCGCGTGTTTGTATGACAAGACACTGAAGCACACAACAAAAGCACGTGACCAATGTAAACACAGAGCCACGTGCTTTGACAACAGACGCAAGACACGAGCACACGATAAGTGAACACCTTACCGTGCGCTCACATAAATGCAACGCGCATGTTTCATCTCAGCGCCAACCAAAACCGAAACCAACTAGACGGAGACGCTGAGAATGAAACAGCGCGATGCTGACGAAACAAAACACAAACACGAGTACAAGGGCGCGCGTCCCAAGGACGCGCAGACCCCGCGCGCCCGCATCAAGCGGGAGCGCGCACGGTCCGCGCGCACCTTTGATGACGCGCACCCAGACAATGACAAAACAAGTGCTCGACCCAAGAAAACTCGAGCCGAGCACTAACAGGACAGGACAAGACAGAGCTAGTGTCCGGATTCTGCCACAAAACAAGAATTAACAAGACCAGAGTGGCAGAACCCTGACAGTCTTGCTTTAATGGGGTTATATATTGCCATCTCAATGCTTTTTTATACTTAAATTTAGAGAAAACAAAACAAAAAGAAAACTGATAGTTTTCAGGCCATCAGAAAATATGAAAGCCTTTAATCTTGGAACTTTATCAGCTTTTAAGTCCTATCAGGTATGGAATCTAGGAGTTCTTTAGATTACTTTAAAATTAGACAAACAAATCTCTACTGTGATTGGGTCTAGTTTTCATCAGCTCAATTTGTAACGATGCTTAATGTTTGATGTGCAATGGATATAAATGCCATGTCCCCTTTAAGATGACTTCTTCTGTGGTTGTTTTGCCTTTGACACGTAAGCGTGCATGCAGGGAGCTCTGGTCAGTTCCGATAGGCTCTGAGGAGAAGTGTGTGATGGTCACTCTACCACTGTATAATTCTTTTGATAATGTCACATTTTATTTTGCGATGGATGTTTGAGTGTCTTTTTCTTTTCCTTTTGCCTACTCATTGTCATGACTGGCATGTGTGTAGTCGACAACACTTGTCACATAAAATGCATGAAGGCTGATAAGAATAGCGAAATAGTTTTTGTCTTTCTTTTTTTCCTTCCTAAAAGTCTCTGGCTAAACGCTGAGACACCTGGCACCCATTACAAATTGACACCTGAACCACTGAATTCAACTAGGCCATCTTCTGTCTTCGATGGCATCGAGAACTGCTAATTTTGCAGAGAGGTTGCTTTTCTTGCCCCTGAGCTGCAGCTGCCAGACTATGTCCCTTAACACATAGAGTACAGTACAGTACAGTCAATGTTTCTTGCAAACACGGTCAGTATAGTACTGGACAGGGAAAGCCAGGACTTCAACTTATTTTTCTTTTTTCCAATATTGCTATTTTTGGGTTCCCAGAAATTTCTCTTCGGTTATTAATCCATACAGATGCGTGTGCTGTAGGGCTTAATGCAGATCTTATTTAGAGAGATAGTATCGCGCCAGTGGTGTAGTGGTTAATGCGTTAACACATGCAATCCGGTGCTCATGGCGGCCCAAGTTTGATTCCCGCCTCGTGGTCCTATGCCGATCCTTCCCCTCTCTCTGCTTTCCTGTCAATAATCTCTACTGTCCAATACATTAAAGGTGAAAACCCTGAAAAAGTTATATAAAAAAAAAAAACGAGCGAGAGATAGTAAGGGTCAAGGTGTGGTTGTGGCCTATGCAAGTCAAGCACTTCACAAGTCTGAGAGAACATATTCCACACCAGAAAAAGAGTGTTTGGGTGTAATATGGTCCCTTGAACATTTTCGGCCATACATAGAGTGTCTACATG
Source organism: Danio aesculapii (assembly GCF_903798145.1). Taxonomy (NCBI): domain Eukaryota; kingdom Metazoa; phylum Chordata; class Actinopteri; order Cypriniformes; family Danionidae; genus Danio; species Danio aesculapii. The sequence continues at coordinate 16,678,726 of NC_079446.1, forward strand.
TCACAGTGTTTTCCAACCACAGTAGTTTGAGATGGCTAATGTCTCGTACAAATACCTCTGGCTGGCTGGCTCTGTGGTCTCTGAGATTACAAGACTTTGACTTTGAGTTTGTTCATAAACCCGAGAGCGATAACAAAGTGCCTGATGCTCTTTCTCGCAACCCTGTGGCTTTCAGTGTTAAACCCGTGGGACTTATCCCACACTGAACTGAACTTAAACTCTGGAAACTGACACTGTTTCATTTCACTATAATCTTCTATGTGAAGCTGCTTTGACCCAATCCACATTGTGAAAAAACAATACAAATAAAGTTAAATTGAAAAAAAAAATTAACTATGCAATTATTGGTAACCTTGACCTATGCACTTTACCCCATGTGATTTTTGCAGATAGGGAAGGTCTTTAACAGATGTTGGAACAGCATGACGACAAAAGTGTTGGTGAATTGTCAGAGTTTGTAGTTCAGGATGGACTTTGTGGATAACAAAGTGTCCTGCAATCTTCACCTCATAAAACACCTTAATTTGTATGCACCTACAGCTATGAGGAGGAGTCTGTTAGAATACTATGATGACCATCCAGTGCTGGACATTTGGGCATGACAAAAATACTGGCAAGACTCAAGCTTCGGTTTTACTGGCCTGCGATATCATCTGATACCAAACAGTGTGTCGCCTCCTGTACAGTCTGCCAATTCTCTAAACAACCCAGCCTGCTGGATTTATGATTCCCATATGTCCACAAAAACCCTTGAACACAGGGGTGGACTTTGTGGATCCTTTACCATGCACACCCTGTGGGAACGCTTACTTATTTTAGTTTTTGTGGACTATTTTACAAAGTGGGTTGAGGTTAGAGTGGTGACTACTACTCAAGTTGCCGCCAGCAAATTGCTATGCGAGGTCTTTGCACAACATGGTGCGCCCACATATTTGATCTCTGACAGGGGATCTCCATTCGTCAGTGAACTTTTCAGACATGTGCTTGGTGCCCTGAGCTCTGAGCACAGACTCACTGCCCATCACCCCCAGACGAATGCGAAGAAGAGGGTGAATCGTTCATTAAAGACTTCAATACATGCCTACATTGACAACAAGAATACAGTTTCAGATCGTTACCTGCCCCAGATTTGTTTTGCCGTAAGAACGGCCCACCACGAAAGTACTGGATTTAGTCCGTTCATGCTACTGTACGTTTGAGAACTAAATACTCCTCTTGATATTATTACCCAGCCCAACTTTGACGGAATAGAGGAGCTGTGTGTTCTGTATCCTGAGAGCTGATTCCATGGAGTCATTTAAAAAAAAAGAAATATTATGACAAAAAATATCGGACTGTCTCTTACTCTGTGGATGACCTGGTCAGAGTGAAGACTCATCTGAAGTCAGATGCTCTGTCAAACTTCACTGCAAAGTTGACACCTATCTTTGCTGGTCCTTATCGTGTTATGCAGAAGCGGTCAGACCTAAACTACAGACTTGCTGATGTGAGTACAGGAGCAGACGCAGGGATGTTTCATGTTGTGAATATGTTGCCTTTTCATACCTAGAACCCTCTAATTGTGACAGAAGTAAAACCTGAGTCAAGTTCAGTTACATTGGCTTCAACTGACGATCTCTTGGGGGAGGGAATCCCTGTGGGCTCTACGTCAGTAAACTTAATAGACAAGAGTTACGGATCAGGCTCTGAGACTGCCAGAGTTTCTGATCTATCATTACATTGGCACAATTTTAATTGCTTGTCTGAACATGCAAGTTGACGGTGGGACTCAAGACATTGACATTACTGTTGGTCGTAGTGGTTTCGGCAGACATTCCTATGACCTTAGACCATGACATGCACCACAAATTACGATTGATTGGTCGACAAATAGATGAACAAATATATATCACACAAACAAACTGGCCCTTAAATAGTAGTTTTGTTAGGTGGAGGTGATGCCATATTTTTATGAACATTTAAAGTTATCCACCATGTTCTGTATTCTGTTCTATGGGGTAAATGGTTCCTTAGAGCAGTGGTTCCCAAATTTTTAAACCAGTGACCCCCAATGTAAGATTGTCAAGAACTCGTGACCCCTCACTACCAAAGCATATACAAACAATGAAAATAACTTTTTTAAGCTGTTCACAATATTTTAACTATATTTACTATACATTACAGGGCTCAAAATTAACATGTTTACTTGGTAGCACTGGTGCTCCTAACTTTAAAAATGTAGGCGCACCAGCCAAAATTTAGTGGCGCCCACCAATTATCGCACTGTTACTACAAGTTTTATAAACAGATTTATTGCATTTGAAATCAACACTAATTAAAACTAACAAGCAAAAAAATATATATGCATGCGTGAGGAAAATATGTCTCAACGAAATCCCATTATCACAAGAAAATACATTTTATAACATAATTAAGTGACCAAAAGATACACGGACGAACTGCTCACCGGCCCTGCACGCACTGCTTGACATGAATTCATTAATGAATCTGTTAATGATAACTGTGATGTGTTCTCACGCCTGGTGTCTGATATTGCGCAGATGCTTTTGACATGTCCCTTATTATTTGCATACGTCATTTTAATAGCAATACCGGTCTTTTCATGAGCTGCAATATTAGTTTAATCTTAGTCAGTGCAAGGCCTTTTGCGATGGTTTATGTGGTGTTAAATTTTACATATAGCTGCAACTTGTACAGCTGACAGTGTCTGATGATTAAATGAAGGATTAAATAGAACCTCTCGTGCTTAAAATGTGTAGATGTGGCAAACAGTTACCTGAAAATTCCGTTCCACAGACTTTACAGTGAATGCTTTAGTTATTTTCATAGCGGACTTGAAGCCAATGGAAGTCTTTTATCCACTCTTTGAAAAATGTAGATGGTGGATTAACATTCACCACATGATCAGTAATCAGATGTGCCATTATTTGTAGCTTTAGGTGTTTCTAAGACAAAATCTGTCAGTGTTGTTTTCATTCTCTCATCTTCAGCGCTTTACATTTTCGCGGTTGTAGCTCCTGTCATCTGAAGACAGGAGGCGTTGACTGAGTGATTGACAGCTGATTTTGACCAATCCATTCATGTTCAGTTCTTAGAGCAGTGGGCCAATAAGAAGAGCGCGAAGGCGGGGCAAGCGTTGCGGGCTTTGTTTTCTGTGGCAAGTTGACATGACAAGTTTTAAACTATTCCTGAGTGCTGCGTTTCAAGTACAAAGATGCATTCTGCCTGAATGTGTCCTAAATACTTTATGAATTCATCAGTAATATCTTTTAACAAATCTGAAAATATTAGCTTTCACTTATAATACTGAAAAATATTTATAATAATCACTGAAAATTACACAATTTTTAAATCACTCTCACGACCCCTTGAAATTATTCTGCGACCCCTGCAGGGGTCGTGACCCCCAGTTTGAAAACCACTGACTTAGAGTACAGTCTGTATTCTTTACTGTATGTTTCAACATTTATATTCTTAATGTTTATATATTTTAATTTATTATCTTATGTAAAAGGCACAGGAAAAGTTTTGTTACTAATTATGTTTTTGGATTCACTATCATGTATGTTAGTGTGTAACCAACTTATGCAAAATTCTCTGTTTTGGGTAACTTGACAACATTTCACATATGGAATTGTTATTGGGTTATTTGGCTCAGTTGTGTACGGCTGAGGTCACCCTTATTTACAGGGGGAATCTGTAATGGCTGTTTAATGTTTGATGTGCATTGGATACAAATGTCAAGTCCCCTTTAAGATGACTGCTTCTGTGGTTGTTTTAACTTTGACATGTAAGCGCACAGTTCCGGCGAGCTCTGAAGAGAAGTGTGTGATGGTCGCTCTACCACTGTATAATTCTTTTGATAATGTCACATTTTATTTTGCGATGGATATTTGGGTGTCTTTTTCTTTTTTCTTTTGCCTACTCATTGTCATTGACTGGCACTAGTGTAGTCGACAGCACTTGGGAGAAATGCATAAAGGCTAATAAGAATAGTAAAATAGTTTCTGTCTCCTTTTCCCCTTCCTAAAAGTCTTCGGGTAAACGCTGAGACACCTGGCACCTGTCAAAAATTGACCCGTGTCAGACTTAAGTCGCAAAATTTTGACTTGAGGCTTGCTTGACAAATATTTAAAAAATACTTGGAAAATGACTTGGACTTATCATGACTCAAGACTTAACTTGGACTTAATTAAAGTTAAATGACTTGCAATAACTTGTTTTTGGCGACGCCAAAGATAATAAAGGGGTTGTTGACATATTGCATCTTTGCACACTAAAATTCGTTATTTCAAATGGAGATGCGTACATAAATTGGGAGGGGAGTGCATGTCATGTGCCATGCTCATGTTTTCCAGGCACGCCAGTGCAGTGAGTTGTAAACAACTTTTCAGAATGTCACAAACGCAGGGCATTATGTAAGAGCTGTCCGATCAGCTTTACACTTCGTATAGATTACACACATCCCAGTATCTCATACACAATATCTCAGACTAATAAAAAGTACATTTATGAGACATAACCTTATATGATCTTTTACATGATGATCAATTACAGTATCTTTTTAAAACATAACATTTTAATTTTGTGTGTTTTTTAAGCTTAATATGCAAGTGTAATGGAAAATTCTCAGTTTGTACAGTTCTTAAATTTATTCACTATTTAATCACCCTCAAAATATTTCAAACAAGAGGTTTACTTAGACGGTGCTAAAACATCACAGAATATGTAACCAAACAACCAATTGTCCAATCAACTTAAAATTTGGCATGCAGTGTCTGTGTCCAAGATAAAAAGAATGTAAAGAAGAACATGTCAAAAAACATGGCCACCATCATCCAATTAACATTAAGCAAAGGTTAACAATGGCTAATAGGAACAAAACTTGGACTCATTTTGGACTCAGGATCCTAGAGGTCTGTAAGAATTTTGAAAGAAATCAGCTACAAGTGGGTGATTTTGAATTTTGTTAGTGTGCAATTGAAAAATTGAAAATGTGGGAAACTTCCACTATGAGGATTTTGTTAGAAAGCCAATTATCTAAAGAGAAATAAAACAGGCCAATGAAATGCCAATGAATTGTCAGCGCCAGTGCACGCAGCTGGCAGCAATCACAATCAATTGTGAATAAGAATGCCAGGCATGCATTGCAAAGCACCTTTTTGCTTTCAGAAACCTCACTTGCAGACTGAAAGAGACATTTTGTCATCCTCTGATTTCGTGTGAGAGAGAGGCTGATTTCTCCCGGTTCCAGTGTGAGCAACATCACGAGCAGCGGTGGTCGAGCTGGGCTTAATCCATACCTGGGCATTTCGCTAGACCAGTACTTCAAGAGCGGTGCGTATAAAAGAATTATCCTAAAAGAGCAACACGGTCGTGCAGCACATCTTTTTTTTCCGACTGTGCATTTTTGGATGCGGTGGTTCCCTGCCCACAGATAATGGGCACGAGCACTGTGTTGCATCTCTGGGGTTTCAGCATGTTAATGCGGTGCTAGGGGGCAGTGCATGCCATCACTGCGATGGCATCTCTATTGCACAGCTAAGATCGCAGCTCGCTCTTGCAAAAGGACAAACTACCCCTGTTGTCCCCTGAAAGTAGCAGTTGGCACTCTGGCAGATCTGAGGGTCACAGTGAGGGTCAATCTGCCGTCCTTGGGCTTGCAGAACTCCCATTCCTCACTGCGCTCCATCCAAGCTTCGAGTGAGAGAAGTGCTCCATCCTCTGGGATGGTCGCCCTCTAAGAGGCTGACACCAAGGACCAGATGTCCATTACTGCATCGGAGGGTGGGCTGTCATTTTCAGATGGCAAGCGAGGCTCCAGATATGAAATCTGATATGTTGGTGTTACGTGGCAGATAAGAAGGGGAAACCCTCTAAGCCTCCTGTCCCATTCTTCCCGGAGGTGCACAGCATGTTCATGCAGCGCTAAGGGCACCTTTTTCTGCCCGGTCTGCGTGTGCTCTGCTCTTACCTTCCTCGATGACGGAGCAGCCAGGGGGTACGAGGCGAATCCCCAGGTGGAGCGTGCTAGCGCAGTCAATCTTGCCCGTGTGGTGCCCCTTCCATTTCGAATAAGTAGTGAAAAACAATGATCAGTTCTTGTACAGGATGTCCCATACTGTATGCATACCCTAGATAAAGACTTGTTACTGCAGTGTTTTGGAGAAATGGCACATTATTACCTTTTAGATGGCTATAAAGACCCCAATTCTAATAAGTAGTAAAGTAGTAAAACAATCGTCATTTCTTGTACAGGATTTTGAAGAAATCATTAACATAATATTACGGGCTATAAAGACCCCATTTCCTAATAAGTAGAAGAAAACAATGGTCAGTTCTTAAACAGCACACCCCATACTACATGAAAACCTTAGATGAAGACTTTTTACTGCAACGTTTTAGAGAAATGGGGCATTGACATAATACAAGTGCTATAAAGAACAATCACCAGTTCTTGTTCAGGAGGTCCCATAATATAGGCAAGCCTCAGATGAAGACTTCTTACTGCATCGTTTTGGAGAATTGGGACATTATTTCCTTTCAGATGGCTATAAATGCCCCATTTCTAATAAGCAGAAAAAAAACAATGGTCAGTTCTTGTACAGGACGTCCCATACTATATGCATACTTCATATGACACCTTCTTACTGCCGCATCTTGAATAAATGTGGCACTGACATAATATTGAGTGTTATTAAAAAACATTTCTAATAAGTAGAAAAAATAACAATGGTAAGTTCTTGTAAAGGATGTCCCATACTGTATGCATACTTTATATGAAAGCTTTTTACTGCTGCGTTTTGGAAAATTGGGACTTTGTTATCTTTCAGATGGCTATAAAGGCTGCATTTCTAATAAGTAGAAGAAATCAACGGTCAGTTTTTGTACAGGACATCCCATATGTATGCATACCTGATATGAAGAGACTTCATACTGCTGTGTTTTGGAGAATTGGGATATTATTACCTTGTTTTTTCACAACTTTGTGTCCAGTCAAGTGTAAGGAAGTATTTAAAACATGTCAATATACCTTACCAATATAACTTAAAGGGATAGTTAAGTTATGAACATTTTATGAACATATATACTTGTTTCAAACATGTATGAGTGTTTTTTTTTCTTTTATGAATTATCTTATACACAAAATATATTTTGAAGAAATTCAAAAGCCTGTAATTATTGACTTCTATAGTATTTGTTTTTAAATGGTTCCAGTTTTATCATTTTACTTCAAAATATCATTATTTGTGAAACTCATGCATGTTTGTAACTATTTGAAGGTGAGTAAATCGTGAGGTTTTTTTTTTTTTTTTTGCTTGTTTTTTTTTTTTGGGGGGGGGGGGGGGGGACTATCCATTTTAAATGAACCAAACATATCAGGTTGGTATCTTTGTATGCTACATTTGGAGCAGTTCTACTCATCCTTAATAATGGCATTTTGTGGTATTTCCACACAGTTGGGATGATACCATCCCTTACACAAAGAGCATTCCACCAACAGTTCACTGCAGTGTGCAATACACAGTGGACATCCACAGTTGTTTGTCTTAGTGCTCCAATGTATCTCTTGGCTCATATTCAAAACGTACTCTGCCTCCCTCTCCTGTATGACTTTACAAGTTCTGTCCTCAGTCAACTCTCATGGAACTTACAATTTTCAGGCCTCAGGTTGCAGCACAATACATATGCATATGTAATTGAAAATAATCCACAATTGCTGAAGTTGGACTGCTGTTAAACAGGAGGACAAATGATTGTGAATTTCTCTTCCACTGGCCAAAGTAACCAAGACACTTTTGTTTGTCTTTTTGTTATCCCGCCCCATATATATATATATGTATGTATGTGTATATGTATGTCTTTTTTAATTTATTTATTTTTTTATTATTTGTTTTTTTAAAGCAGCTTCACAACAATACACAGTCACTTCAAATTGAGCTTTAAATCAACTGTGAAGTATAAAACTGCCCCATGACTCAGCTCAAGCTGGATAAGTTTTGTTTCATGTTGCATAATGCTAGATGAACAAACTCTTTTAGAGTTTTAAAGAACATTTACATTTGATAAAGCAACACACAGTCTAGATTTGATCAGGTGTATGCTATTTGCACATCCCTTAAACATCTGAGATGATTTGGCAGATAAAGGATCTTTTAATCTTGAGAACAGAACAAACAGAAGCTAATTTGGTTCTTAAAAAGAGTTTCCAAATCAGATTAGAATATCTGTATTAACTGATCTGAGATCGCTGCAAGATCTATCCATCCTCAAAACCTTGATCATTATTGTAGCAAATTCAAGTGCTGGTCATATACTTATTAGACCCAGATCTTCAAAAAGTTGATTTATTTCACTAATTCCATTTAGGAAGTGAAACATGTATAATGTATAGATTGATTTCACACAGACTGGTATATGTCAAATGATAATTTTTATTTTTACTTTTGATGATTTAACTAATGAAAACCCCAAATTTAGTATCTTAGGAAATTTGAATATTGTGAAGAGGTTCAGTATTGAAGGCACTTGGTGCCACACTCTCAAGCTACGGTCACACCGGGCTTTGTGTGTGCGAAATTCTGTCGTGCGGCGCTGCGAAAAGGGGCGGGATTAAACAAGATGTTTAGACATTAAAAAGCCAGCGATTGCTCCATGTTTTAAATTTCTGTCCAGAGAGGTCATGTTTTGATCCTCGATGGGTCTCACGCAGTCAAGTGATGCGATTTCGCAGGTCAGAGTTCACCAAGCTTGAACTTTGCACCGCAGCAACCTGCGAAACTCAACGCATGACCCCGCGTTTCCGGTCTGACGCATTCGCGTGCGTATGAATGGAAGTCTGTGGAAGGAAAAGTCAAGTGTGACCGCACCTTCAAGCAGCTAATTAACTCAAAACACCTGCAAAGGCCTTTAAATAGTCTCTCGGTCTAGTTCTGTGGGCTACACAATCATGGAGAAGTTGACTGATTTAGCGGTTTCCCAAAAGCTGACTACTGAAAACTTGCACAAACAGGATAAAACACAAAAGGTTATTGCAAAAGATGCTGGCTGTTCACAGAGTGTCCATGCACAATAAAAGAGGCAAAGGGATTTACAAAACGTGCACTGCAGCTGGAGTCAGTGTGTAGCAGCTAATGCTTTCATTAGTCTCCTGAGATTAGCAGGGGAGTCTTCAGAGCACATAAACATTAAACATGCACAGAGATGCGATTGAATCAAAGAATTAGTGGGTTAAATAAGTAACAAACCAGCGGCCATTGTGTTGTCAGTGTTTTCAGCCTCCAGAAGCAAGCAGAGTTTGGTGATGGGTCTTTGGAGGACAGAGAATTTAGTTTTTACCAAAACACTGCAGACAAGACCTTCAGGCCCCAGCCGGGTTTTTACCACACGACCCAAGGTTCAGGAATTTCTTGGTGCTGTATTGTCTATTATGACTACTATGTTATTCACTTTGAAGTTTCTCTTGATATTAGCCCATCTTTGCCGTTGATGTATTGAAGGGCGATATTCAGTACTCCATCTTTTCCAGAAAAGGTCAGCAAGGTATTGCGCTTGTTTTTTTTTTGCTATATATATAGCATTCTTACTGAAAAGTCCAGATGCTAGAAGAGCTTTGGATTTTTAATTGCAAGAGATGATTTGGCATTAGGAGCTCAATATTATTTGGGTCACTTGATAAAGTTGTAATGGGCCTATCGTTGAGAATGCATTCAACTTCACACAAAGCTGTCTGCAGCATATCATCATCCAATATTTTATGTTTTAGCACTGAAAACAGTGTTTCTTTTACCAGTCTGATTAGTTTTTCCCAGACTCCTTGAAAATGAGCTGCAAAAGGTGGATTAAATATCCATTTGACATGACTGCTCAACAATGCATCTTGAACCTTCTGATGGTCCATCTGATTCAAAGCAGCCTTCAATTCTTTTTGTGAACTTACAAAATTGGTGCCACAGTCAGTTCTGTTGGTCAGAGCTGGTCCTCTTCGAAATAAAAACTGCTGAATACTATTGATGTAATAGTCTAGTGTACTAGCTACTTCAAGGTGAATAGCTCGGCTTGTTAGACAGGTAAATATGATGCCCCACCTTTTTATGATAGAGCGACCTATTTTAACTTCAAAAATAGTCAATACACACGTGTGAAAAAGGCGGTAGGTCAGGAGTAACACGGTCCTCTGGTAGGTTGGCCAGTTTTTGTTCTCCAGCTTTAGCCTGTGCTCATCTACAGAAGACACATGATTTTATTATTTTTTTCTAGCAAAAGAGTTGGCAGATGGCAACCAGAATCTCTGACTATCTCAAGAGCATGTGGTTTTGTCCTGAGTGTCCGACCTTTAGATGGATATCACACAGGATCAGTTTAAATGCATACTCACCGGCAAAGCTGCTTCACTTAGGCCGAATCCCAATTCTAATTTTGTACCCCTACACCTTCCCCTTGGCCCTTAAAAAAGAGTGTTAAGGGGAAGGGCTTCAAAATTTAACCTGCGGTCACACCAGAGTTTGTGTATGCGAAATTCTGTTGTTTGGCGCTGCAAAAAGGGGCGGGATTAAACAAGATGATTAGACATTTAAAAAAAGTCAGCGGTTGCTCCATATTTAAAATTTCTGTCCAGAGAGGTCCTGTTTTAATCCTCGATTGGTCTCACGCAGTCAAGTGATGTGATTTTGCAGGTCAGAGTTCACCAAGCTTGAACTTTGCACTGCAGCGAACTGCGAAACTTAACACATGACCCTTCGCTTCTGGTCTGACGCATTCACGTGCGTATGAACAGAAGTCTATGGGAGGAAAAGCCCAGTGTGACCGCAGCTTTACCCCTAAGAATTGGGACACCTCTACAGCACCTGCACACGTCATCATATGCCATCGCAATCTAATGCTTCATTTGAGGTTAGACGATTGCGACTGCTGTAGTTAATCCAGTTATGCTATTTTTTGGTATTTATCTTCAGGAAATCACTGTAGTCATATATTATGTATCATAACGATCTAATGTGGCAATAAGATCGTAATACTGTGCATTTACACAGTGGCCATATTCATCTATGTAAACACACCAAAAACAACATTAACATTATAGCAGACACTGTAAAAAGCTAATTTCCAGCCACTAGACTTTTCTGACAGGGTATTCGTGTGTCATCGAGTGACAATGTTGTGGGTCTGCTATACAGGAGTTGTTATTAGGGATTATAGATTGTGAAATTTAGCGTTTTTTATATTAGCGTTTTTTTTTTTGCATGCTGGTAAAGCATGAACGTGGTTATAAATATATTAAAACGTGCTTGTTTTTGTAAAAATTGACAATTTTGTAAAAAATGACAAAAAATATTAATTTGTGGATCTCCTTCCGGGTGTAGCTGTGGGTGGTGTGTTCTGGGAAATTTTCTTACCCCTTGATTTCGAGTGTGGCCCTGAAAAATCTTTGTTTGATGGGGTGTCTAGCCTTTGACCTTAGCCCTACGCCTGCAAGCTAAAGAGAATTGGGACACTCCTACCCCTTAGCGGGAGCGCACAAAACAAAGGGTTGGGGTAAGGGGAAGGACTAAGAGGTAGAATTGGGATTGGGCCTTAATTTTCCTCCAACTCCCAAGATGCCCTCATTAATGATTGGATTCAGCTTGTGTATTGAACTGTTTGTTTTGTTGGGTTCACCTTTTCTCAGGACCGTAAGTTCGAGATCAAAGTAATGCTGTTGTTTGTAGCAAATGATTGACCTTTCAGCTAATTTCAATATTTCTGCGGTTAGTCCTTTTCTCAAACTTCCACTTGGAATCCATAACAAGAACCTTGTCTTTCTAAGTTTGAAGCATCACTAGTCTTTTGAGCTTTAGCCACCATTCAACAGCTTTCAATAGTTTGCTCCATGAGGAGTAATACTCGATGATTTAGGCAGTTGCATTATTCTGCAGGTTCAAGTAGTTCATAGGGATTTCTCTTTTCACTTCTGCATCATCTGGTGAAAGGTGATTAAGATCTTCTGGTACTTTGGGCTATTTAGAATTTTTCTATAAGAAGTGAGGACCATTCCACCACCTAGTGGAATTCAAATGGAATTTAATCTGTAATCCATGTGAAGCATCATCTGCCGGATTGTCTCCAGAACACGCATATCTCCATTGATGTACCTGTGAGAGGTTATGTATCACTGCAATTCTGTTGGCAACATATGAAATTCTTTTGTTTGATTATGTACTTCATAATCAATGTTGATTTACTTCAGTACCACTGTACTGTCTGTCCAAAAGGTAGAATCTTTCAGTTGCATGTGAAGTTGGTCAACATTGTCAACTTTCACAGCAAGTGTTCCAGCTGCAAGCTCACATCTTGGGACGGTCATCCGCTTCAGGGGAATAACGATGGCCTTTCCCAGTACAAAGGTGACATTTTTACTGCTGTCGGTAAATTTGACCTTCCCATATCCTAGCTTGTTTGTGCCACAAAAGTGATGTAATTCTGCAGTCTTTATAACACCAAAATTTTCAGGTTTTATACACCTGTCTACTTTAATTCTGCTTAACTGGCCTACCTTTACGAGCCATCTTTGCAAAGGTTTCATCATTTCCATAGGAATTATTTCATCCCACCCATACTTTTTTATGGCAGGGCCTTTGCCGGATTTGCTTATCCTTGAGAACAAATGGGCATAGGAACCCTAGTGCATCATGGATGAAATTGACTATTGAAAGGACTGTACATCTTGTGGGAGCTTGGTTTTTGACTGCTACCGAAAGGTAAGGACATCCTTTAAGACGTTCCACTGGATTTGAAGTGCCCTCTCAAGAGGGGGTTTCTCACTGTCTAAGCTAAGCTGTTTAACAATAGACACTCTATACTTCTATAATTCTCACCCACTTATTCAAAGTAAATTAATCTGGTGTGCAGGCTTTCCTGAGATCTTTAGTGAGCGTGATTGCTTCTTTCACTGAGGCCACAGACTTGAGACAATCATCAACATAAAAACTATAATTGATTGTGTTGATGATCTGTGACCTGTACCGATTCAGAGTTGTCAGTTCCTGTTTGGTTTTAAAGCAAAATTGGAAATACTGGGTGATGTCACTGCCCCAAAAAGATGGACATTCATCCTATATATTTCAAGTGGCTGGTTGACATCTTCTGCCCACCACAGCAATCTAAGGAAGTCACAGTGATGATTTTGAACTCGCACTTGATAGTACATCGCTTCAGTGTCTGCCATTATTACAATTCTTTCATTTCTGAATTGAAGCAGACACCTAAGAGGAGCTTAGAGTTAAGAGATTCACCTTTGTATGAACATAAACAATCAAAAATAACTCTAAGTTTGGCTTTTTGCTTGGGGTGCTTTCTATGATGTGGTATATACCAAACAAAACTATCACTCCTTTGCAGTTGTTCTTGTGCACCTTTTCTGCATAGCCCTTACTCAGTACATCCTCTATGAATGGGCTGTACTCACTTGCATACACAGAATCCTTTTTTAATCTCTTAGCAAGTTTGACATACGCTGTGCTGCCATTTCATAATTGTCTAGCAAGGTAGCATCCTTATCAGTGGTAAATGGTAGTTCCTGTATTTTAGATCTGCTGAAGAGGTTGCTATGCTCATGAACATTTGTTTTCAACCAACATTTCTCTTTTCTCATCATAATCATTTTCAGAAAATTTGTGGTTATGTGGTCTGCTAAGCAGGCTCTTGAGATTCTCCATTGAGATGCGGTTGGTCGTCACTGATACTAATCCAGTTTTATTCATAGTAGAACAAGAATTGAGAGGGCCATTAACCACCAATCCTAATACAGTCTTGACTGCACACTGTTCGTTTCTTTGACTGTTCACTATTTTCCATGGTTCCATTGCTTTTGGAACATTAATTCCAATCAAGGTTTCAATGTCAGCATTGATTCTTTTCAGTTTAGTTCCTTTGAGATAGGGCCATTTTCAAGATCATGATTGAGTAGGTTCTCTTTTGACACAGGAATCTTGGATTGAGTATACATATTGGGAAGATCTGCTTACACTTCCATCTAAACTAACTAGTTCTAGTCCTGTGAGCTCATAACCCACAACAGGTCTTTCTTGCCCCATTGTTCGCAGAAGTATTTATGTTCTACGTCCTCTGACATTCAACTGATGAGTAAAGAACGTCACCAAACTGCCTGGATCAAGAGAGGTGGTGCCTAACGTGGTGTCAGTGCCTGTCTTTGGTCCGACCACAGTTGTTTGACAGTCTTTCACAGCAGCCTAAACAAACATAATTTAGAATAAAATGTGCCGATTACACATTATCATTAAATATATGATGCCACGGTATTCATTATATCCATAATAGTTACATTTAAATGTAACAAAGTTGTATGATAATACAATACGTTTTTGGTTGTCTTGAAAGGGACTTCTTTTTTTGCTGGGCTTTCTTAGTTTCCATCGTTCCACATATACCCTATGTGTCATTGGACAGCTGACCAGACAAATCAACAAATATAAAACATCTGTTATTTATGGAGTTCTCTTCCCTAAAGGGATGATGTAAATGGAGATGTCACAAACTAATTGGGAATGTTACCAGACCAATCTGCCTTGGGAGCAGCCATGGCCTAATAGTGAGTTGGACTTGTGGGTGAAATGTTGCAGGTTTGTGTCCCATGACCAGCAGGGATTGTTGGTAGTGGGAGTGAATAAACAGCACTCTCATCACCCTCAATACCACGGATGAGGTGAATTCCTTGAGCCAAACCACCGTCTATCCCATTGACTTTTTTCCATAACACCCTGTGTTTTGTTTTCCTCTCTGTAGTTCTACATTATTAAAAAAATTAAAGCATAAATTTAATTTAAAGTATACAATTTTAATTTTATACACATGTATTATGTGTTTTAGAAAACAAATATGTACTGTACAAATTTTTTGAAGATGGATCTGTGTGGATGATTCTCTCCTATGCATAAAGTTTGCGGACAAAGATTTATAGGCTGGTCCTTTTCTATGGTGGCCAAGATTACCTAGACAATTGCAGTATTAATTATTTTTGAAGATTTCACTGAGTGTGGTTTAATCCAGAAAGTGTAATCATTTAAAATTGTAATACTGTTGAGCATTCTTAAAAAAAGGGGAATGTATTTAATTAGCAAACAATTAGATACAAATGATAGACTAACACATAAAAGACATATTTTGTCAGAGGAAGAATATTCTGAACAAGTGAAAGATGTGGAAATAAAGACATAAATTTCATTTTTGGATTAACTATCACTTTAACAATGTCAAATATATACTATTTTTGGCCTTATACCACAATTGTCACGATCGAGGTTGGGGAAAAGGAGCGAATACTCAAAGGCAAAGAAAATGGGTATTATAAACTACCCCAAAGAGGAAAACATTAACAAAACAAATAAATACACAAACAGACAGGGGTATAAACGACGACGAACTAGCACAGGACAGCAGACATGAGGAGAATATAAGCAGTAGTAAATTAACAAACAAACAGATGAACATAATTAACTAATAATGGGTTAACAAGAAGGGTGGCACTAAACAACAGACGGGAGAGCACATGACAGAGAACACAAGCCATGTTCTCACATCAAACGAGACAAGAACACACAGCCAATGAGAGAACTCATTAACCGCGTGTTCATGACAACACAAGCACGCGGTGCATGTGAACGTGCAAGCAGGAACGCACACAGTCCAAGCGGGTTCACAAATGGCGCTCCTACAGAGACACACACACACAAAATGACAAAAGCAGTGCTCGACCTGAGAAAACTCAAGTCGAACACAACACAAGACATGACAGGACTAGTGTCTAGACTGCCACTAAAACAAGAATTAACAAGACCAGAGTGGCAGAATCCTGACAACAATAACCAAAAGTATACAAACATAGTCCATTTACGCAACATGAGACCAAGCCAGAGAGGTGCCTGAGGGAAAAAGTATTTTAACAGGCTGGGCATGAATGTTGGTGAATGACACATGAAAATAGTGAATGGCTGTTTTCATCTGCAAAATAAATAACAATAATTTTATTCTGTATTTACTAATACTAAAAAGCATTTTGCCTTTGATGGTTGCATTCTGTCAAAAAACAAACAAACCTGACAGTCATTTTTTTAACCAGTAACTTCCTTGATACTTTACCATTCTCTCCGTCCTGTTCTGAAGATTTTGGAAATGCTTTTGAACGCTGTCATCATATGGGAGCTGGAGAACACAACTAACAGTTATCTTGCTAACAGTGATGTAATTCATCTCCATCATTGTGGTTGCACTTTTCAGGAGTCCAAAGTGGTGCATGGGCAGTCTGTAGTGTTTTGGGGAACTGACAAACATGACACATTGAAGGTTAACATATAGTACTGTCCAAAAGTAAGATTTATTTTGTAAATGAATGATGAGTATTATCATGCTTACATCTTAGAATGACTGTACATTTATGTGTTCATAAGTAATGCTACAGCACAGTCTAAACACATGTGCTATAGGTGAATGGAATAAACTAAATTGGCCATAGTGTACAGCATGTGTGTATGGATGTTTCCCAGTACTGGGTGTAAAACATGCTGGAAAAGTTTGCAGTTCATTCTGCTGTGACAACCTCTGAAATAAAGACTAAACTGAAGGAAAATGAATGAATAAATAATTGGCTACCTAATTTATGTTGATTTCCACATTTTCACTGCAAACATTGAAAATGACATTTATGACTATAAATATTTGTTTCTTTCTGTACCATAACAAAAACATTTTATGCTTAAATAAAAAACAAACTTACTCTTTCTTGCAGACTGCTTTCACTTTCTTCATGATGTGGCTGAGGAATCGATAAAGAATTGGAATCTTCTGGACCTCTGTCAACTGTCCAGTGACAATGTCATAATACATGCAGGTCAAGCTCTCCAAAGTATGTTTGCAGAAAGTGTATGCAATGGACTGAATTATCATCAATGGTCTCCGCACTGATTGTTTCCAAACAACTTGTAATAGTCTGTTTGAAAGGACTCCAAAAAACCTACAACTGCAGTGGTATGGTGGCAGGTGACATAAGTTGCTACCAATACTGGGGAACACCCTTTACAAGGATGTCTCACCACCAGCTCATACACATAAATAGGTGCTGATTGTCCTTTTAATTTTTGGATAATGCTTCCTGTGGCATCAATATAAACAACATCATCTCTGCATCTTCGGTTGAAAAGTCGGATTGCGTTTTTTGACCCACAACGTTACTCCTTTTGGATGTAATAGCACCTTGTAACGCCACACCAGGAGCCCTCGCCCGATTATTGACTCAGCTCCGCTTCCTCTGCAGTCACTTCCTGTTTATGCTGTATTTCAGTGAGTGCTCAGGCCATGCTTCCTGGTGAAGTATTGCCAGTCTACCTGCCTTACCAAGCATTTTTCCAAAAGACTCTTATGACTGCCTGCCTGTGTATGACCCTGCCTGCCTGCTTTGATCAAGTACGTTATCTGTCTTTGCCCTCTTGCTCTATATTGGCCTGCTTATTGTTGCCTTAAACTTTTGCCTGCCTTCTCACCATGTCTTCTGGATTTGCCCCTGTGTATCTTCATCTGTTTTGGACATTATTGTTGCACTGATCCTCTGCCTGAATTACTACTACGTCTTCTGGAATTGGCCCTATGTTTGTTGTTTGGTTTGGACTGCTTACATGTTGCCGACTCTCCGCTTGTTTACCCGTTGATGTCTCTGTCTAATCCCATTAATAAACTTCTGCATATGGATTCTAACACAGCCTCAGACTCCTCATTACACACCTTTTGGAGAACTTAATTGTCTTCATATTTTTATTATCAATCAGTTGCTGAAGACTTAATTTATTGTTATGTCTTCTGACTTTCTTTCATGAATCGAAAGCTATACTTTTGAGGACTTCAGGTGTGGGGGCTTGATCTCGGCATCTGGATTAAAGTTAATTTTTTTGAGGAACTGTTAATGTTATGCTCTTGGAAGCATGTTTTTTTTTTTACTGTTTGCCAATAGCATCACGCTCATCAGCCTGTACACGTCTTCATTGTAATTCATCCTTACTATGGCAAACATCCACTCCCTGAAATGTCACCCATGCTTTAAGAGTACTTTCATCATGTACAATCACTTCAGTACAAAGCAGGCAATCACAGAATCTGCAGTAGACAAGGCAATGAAATATAGGCCTTAGCTCTTTTTTGTACAATTTGTTTTTGACATTAAGCTTCTAAATGCAATACTGCAGTATGGATGGACAAAATGTATTCCTTTTGATAATACATTTGTTCATTGTAAGCCTTGAAATTGTTGTCCAACCTGCCGTTTCCTTAAAGGGCACCTAGGTTAGCCCTTTTTTCAGATTTAATATAAGTGTTTTGTGTCTCCAGAAAGTGTGTGTAAAGTTTCAGCTCAAAACACCCATCAGATTTTTTATTATACCTTTTATTAAATTCCTATTTATACATTTTTTCACTGGGTGGTGGTTTTGGTGTACTACTACTTTAAAGAGCCCATATTATACATGAAATAGGGTCATATTTTGGTTGTAAGGGTCTCCAACAACAGTCTAATATGCATGCAAGGTCAAAAAACACTTTCATGGTCTTATAATCTGCATTTATTTTTACCTAATTATTCCAGCGACTCCCATATGAATCGTTTAGCGATTCATTTGTTCCCAAACCCGTCCTCAGCGCGAAGCTAATCTGCGCTGATTGGACCGATGACAGCCTGCTGCGATTGGTCGATGACACTGACAGGCTTCAGCACGAGAAAGAGTGAAATGCCCAGCAGATAATCAACAATATAAAAGTAGTCACAGTGCATACACGCTTCATAGTCTAACCTGCTCTTTTCACACACACTCACACACACACAGGGCCAGCGCGTCCATAGAGGCGTCGGCGACACCTCCCTCACCACCCGCGTCCACAGTTATATCCGCGAATAATAACCCCCCCCCCCCTCTTCAATTTCAACCGCGACCCAGTCCTCACTTTACTAACGGGTCCCTTTCGTTTTCACTATCGCGTTGAGGGCGGCGCACACACATTACATTCCTCCCCAGAGAACACAACACACACGCCTAGAGCGCCAGTTCAGCTTGCTGGGTGCAATTTAGACACCTCACCTCGAACCTGAGCTGAACTATTTTGAAACTTGACCGTTGCATGTGTGTAGGAACAGCTGACGATCCGTAAACAAAGCGGCACGCGTCGCGTTTTCGACGTGGCTTTACACGCGATATTAGAAAATAAAGAGTTAACCTTATACAGAACACGCGGTTACAAGTAACAAAACACAACTAAATACATAATTTGCAAACTAGAGTAAACGAGGCAATAATTTTAATCGCACGTACTTACACTTGTGAAATGGGTGAAGAAACTGATTCATGATGCACTGATCCATGTTCTGACAGTCTTTACTGATCCTTCCTTTAACAAACTGATGAAGTCTTCTTTGTAAGCATGTAGTTTCCAGAAGCACTCGATCTGCTCAAGGCTGGGCTATATTGCTAAGGTTTCATCATTAATTAGACTGTCAATATCAATCTGCACAGCCTGACTTCATTCGACCGGTCTCTGTGTGTGTGTGTTGCTTTTTTCTGTTAGTGGGCGGGGTCGCAGGTTTCAAATCTCCCGGGTTTGCGCGCGCGACTAATTGTTTCGTGGCCGCGTCATCACGAAACACCTAATGACTCGTTATCAAGACGACTCGTTTGAAGCACTATGAGTCGACTCTTTTATAGATGAATCAACAGTTTTAAACACTGTACACTTACAGATTTAAGCCTTAGCTGGACATTTCACTTCACTTTTCAAGAGCATTTTCAAAAACCCATAATATGGGCTCTTTAAGGCTAGTCCTCCCCGCCCACCGTTTCTACGTGCCTTTCTGCGTGCCTTAATGTCCTCCCTCGACAGCGTCAGACAACAGACAGACTTAAAGGAAGCAGATCTCACGTAGCATTTGTGAGAAATACTACAGTAAGAACTTTTCCAATTAGTATTTATTGTGCAGTTGCATGGCAGGGTCACACAAAGTTCACGCGCGTACACACACACCGCAGTAGACACACACACGGACAGACAGAGTGCCCATTTAGATTTGCACTCTTTTTGCACGCAAATGTGACAGGATACAGGTTAATCTCCACTGCTGTATGAATATCTGTTATGGTAATGTACAAAATAAACCTGATTTAACGTCCTCAAACCGCGTCTTCCTTTATAATTGTTCTGACACGCGGCTGTGGGTGTGTTTGTTTCACCCCAATATGACGGTCTATACACCATACATGCACATATGTCTGTCCAAACAGCTTGAAAAGTAGACTTTTCACCATAGGTGCCCTTTAAGTCTGTCCAATCCTTTCTGTCAATGAAAAAAAGTGTTGGCACAGTATATTTAAAGAAAAGGCTGTCAGCTAAACCAGAAACTTCTGAGGATGAAGTCACTTAAGTCTTGTGTGCCTGCGTGCTAAATAAAAATAGCTTTAGTAGAAAAAATGAATCCAATAAGACATAAAGAAGTTAACAAATATTTTGTACTTTAAAGTTAAATGATTAAATGTAAAGCATGACATTATAATATGACCACATTACGCTGTCATGGACCAGGTTTGATCCTTGTTAAGTCTTTCCCCTCTGTGCCCTGACTATTTTGCCTATTTTTGACGTTGATACAATAAACTCTGTTAACCTGCCTTTTGTTCACACTGTAAAAAAAAAAAAAAAGTTGAATAAACTTAAAATAATAAGGCAACCTATCACACACAGCTTTTTGAGTTAACTCAACAAACAGGGTCTGAAGACCAGTCAACTCAAAATATTTTGTTGAATTCCTTGTTTACTCAACAAGATCTTTTGTTTGCTGAACAAAACTATCATGTTTACTCAACAATATCTTTTGTTTGCTAAAAAAAATTATCATGTTTACTCAACAAGATCTTTTGTTTGCTGAACAAAAATTATCATGTTTACTCAACAAGATCTTTTGTTTGCTGAACAAAAATTATCATGTTTACTCATCAAGATCTTTTGTTTGCTGAACAAAAATTATCATGTTTACCCAACAAGATTTTTTTTGTTTACTGAACAAAATAGGACAAACTGATCCATTATGCATTCACTAATAATTTTTAGGATTCAAATTAAATACACAAGAAAAGTCAGTTCACTTTTTGAATTTTTTTAACTGTGTTAAAAAAACAATACAAACATTTTCTTTCAAAATCAGCATTTGACATAAGCAGTGTTTAGCATTGGGCAAGTTTGTACACAACTAGTACTGAATGTTTCCAGATTTGAAAAGTTTGTACACTGCCTCAACATAAAATAACTGGCAAGCTTACTAAAACCAAGCTATTATTGTGTCCAAACACTCAAACCAGATGAATATAAAATCATCTAATCAGAGTAAACCTTAAAAGCCACTCCATTCAAACAGTCTATAAAGTGTACTGCACTTTTGTCAACAAAGTACACCAAGTCCAAAAACAGACTTCAAAACATTCTCAGTCCAAACAACCTATAAAGCATTTAGTGTTTTTTGGTATATCAAAACTGAGAATACAGTAATATTGCATCTTAAACAGCAAACCTTAGTACAGTATTTTTCATATAACATTTTAACTTTATCACATACCTGTGTATTAAATGAAAAAAAAATTAATCAAATTCAGTAAGCTTATACAGTTACACTCACGACTTTTTGTAACCAATGATTGTTGCAATGCCATTTGCAAAACGGCTTTGTGCATGTTTAAAAATTAGACTTCAGAGACTGAACTCTCGCAGAGCATGTGCCACCAACTTCCATGAAAACATGCTGAATCACTTCAAAAGTATATTTGAGTTCTTTTGGGTATTCCATAGTCAGTGCATACAAGAGACCGAACAAGTAAGCGAAAGCTGCAGGCAGATCTGTAATATCCTGAAGCACTATGGCCTCCTCCAGGATTATAGCAAGCAAGGTTCATCACATAGAGCAGGGATGCAGAAGTGCCAACATCATCTTACACCACAGTGAGGATTCTTGTCCTTACATCTCTGGTGCTGTGGTCTTCAGGGTCCGTGTCCTTATAGGAGATTAAGTAATGGAAGGGGAAATTAATTGATGTGTAATATTAATCACTAATTATTATTGTTATTATTATTATGCAATGAAAAAAGAAACATGTAATACTTTTGTACTTACATACAGTAACACATTATAGCTACACACTATGAATAGTTTATTAAGCAATAGCAAATGGTTAATAGCTTATCTGTAAAGTATTAACCCTACATTAATAGATGTTAGTAAACTGTTTATAAATACAGCTACAAATGCTCTATTCTTGACTTGTAAGCATCTATAATGTACTTAATAATTGTGTTTTTATACTTTGTTAATGATTTATTTTTCATTACCAATTTAAGTATTGCATTATTTACAAACCAGTGGTTTAAGTATAGTTTTTATTTTTTTTATCGCTCAGAATGAGTATTAAAATTATTAATAAACTATTACAATTAACATTTCTATACATGTTATAATTAAGACATATACTAATAGTTACTTTGCATGTTTTGTATGCTTTATTAACTCAACTTCATCCAGTTTTGTGACCTAATCTAAAGTGAGGACTATTTATGCTTTATAATCCCTTATAAATGACAATTAAAGGCTCCGTATTAAATGAACAATACATCTTTGCTATCTTATCTAAACATACTGCAAATTGAAAAAAAACAACAACAATATAATTATTGAACAATATATTGACAACATTTGAATGTTATTTAGCAATGTTTAAACTTTTATTTTACATAAGATTGCAAAGATTAATTTTTTATTTGATAGTTTCATTTGTATATTGTAAATGTTGTTTATTGTCCTGTTTAGAACATAACTGAGCCTTTAATTGTCATTTATAAGGGATTTATAAAGCATAAATAGTCCTCACTTTAGAGTAGGTCACAACTGGATGAAGTTAAGTTAATAAAGCATTTATTAACATAAAAAGTAACTATTATTATATACCTTAATAATAAGATATATAAATGTTAATTTGAATAGTTTATTAATCATTTACTTACGCATTCTGAATGATCTTAAAAACACCAACTATTCTTAAATAACTGGTTTGTAAATAATGCAATACTTAAATTAGTAATGAAAAATGAATCATTTAAGTAAAAATAATACAATGATTAAGCACTTTACACATGTGCTTCTAAGTCAGGATTACAGCATTTGTAGCTGTAGTTATAAACTGCTTACTAACATCTATTCATGTAGAGTTAATGCTTAACAGATAATAAATTAAATATTTGCTAATGCTAAATAAGTTATTTATAGTGTGCAGCTACTATAAAGTGTTACCAAGCAGACTAATGAATGTAGAATAGGGTATGAAAATGGGTAACTTACCAGACACATCTTGAGAAAGCAAGCAGAATTTTCACGCAGAAAAATTGTCAATCCCTCAAGAGCTGCTCTTTCTCAAAGGGTGACAATATCAGTGACCTAAAGGAAAGTCATTAACAAAGGGTGTTTTACAATCTTATAAAGTTTTGTAAATTCAACAAATGGATTACAATTGTTTTGTAAGTAAAAATGTACTTTGAGCATAGTATTTTATTCATTCTGTTGAAAAACCTTGTGGCTTTATTTTGTGTAAAACACAAAATAAGAATTTAAAAAAGAATTTTGTGGTTTCCATACAATGGTATTTGATAATGGTTGCATTATCAAATATTGAAAATAAAATTCCATAAACATAAAGTTTCATGTGACAATTACTTTGAGTTAAAAACAACATAAATTTTCTATGTTCCTCTTTGAATGTATTCATTTGAAATGGTAACTCAAAACAAGTGAAACATCTATTACTTAACTTACTTCCATCACACTGTCAAAACACAACTTGACACAATTTGAATGAATGCAAAAGGGCTTGACAATTAAATTGTTGCAATTACGTTTTATTGGACTGTTTTACCTGACCATGAAATTCATGCTTTTGTGTTTGACAGGACAAAATATGTTGCACATGTTAAAAACATCACACAGGTGTATAAGTAAAAAAATCTTAATGAGTACCTGCTCATTCATCTTGTCCAAAAGTGTCTTCATCTCTGGACCCAATGAATCTTTTCTTTTTCTGTAGAGTTTCAGGAGAGGTGCTGTATATTTATCAAGTGACTCCATGAACTGTCTCAGGAGATCTACTTTACAGATCCGAGAAAACTCCATGCAAATCTACAGTATACAAAAAACATACATAATATTTACACACACAATATATATATATATATATATATATATATATATATATATATATATATATATATATATATATATATATATATATATATATATAGCAATGTAAATATTCAGAAAAATCTTGAATACAGAAGTATTCTGAATTACCTATAATAATAATAATAATAATAATAATAATAATAACAATGTTGTTTGTTATTTTTAGCACTATCATCACTACCTTAAATGAAACCAAAGCAATTGCAATATAGTGACTTACCTCTTCCTTTAAAAAAAGTCCAGGCCACCTTTCTCTAATTTCTTCCACTAGTGGCTGAATCTCAACAACTTCTTTTTGACAAAGAGAAAAGGTTTTTTGCATCTCATAGTGAATGACTGGTCAAATTTCACTGATGATAGCAAGTCTCACCTCCTCAAGGGAATCTTGCATTGCATTATGTCAATAGAGTCCTTTTGATCAAAAAAGAAAGAAAAAAGATATTTTCAGCCATTTTACATATTTACTGTAAATTAAAGCTAGTTGACTGTTAAAGAAAGTTGGTCTGAATATGCTGGGCATTTAGTCGAGCTACCTGATGAACAAGCAAATCAAATAATGTCCATTACATGAAAAATCACACGATTTTCACATAAATGACAAAGTTAAAGCACGTCACCGTTTGTTCCACTGGCAAGCCTCTCTGGTTCGAAGGAAAAAAAGGTTATGATGTGCATTCAATTCAATTCAATTCACCTTTATTTGTATAGCGCTTATACAATGTAGATTGTGTCAAAGCAGCTTCACATAAAAGGTCACAGTAAATAGGAACAGTGTAGTTCAGTTTGTAGTGTTTAAGTTCAGTTCAGTTGAGCTCAGTTCAGTGTGGTTTAACAATCACTACTGAGAGTCCAAATACTGAAGAGCAAATCCAACGATGCGCAGCTCTACAGATCCTGAACCATGCAAGCCAGTGGCGACAGCGGAGAGGGAAAAAAAACTTCACTAAAGGCGGAAGTGAAGAAAAAAAACCTTGAGAGAAACCAGGCTCAGTTGGGCATGACCATTTTAATTTCTCCGCTGGCCAAACGTCTTGTGCAGAGCTGCAGTCTCAGTGGCGGAGGCTGGAAGCTGGCCTCAGCGAAGACTCGTCTGTCTCTGGAGCGTCACAGGAAACAGTCTCATGTTCTCCACTCTTCCATGACCATCGCAGTAGTTGCTCAGGATTCGGCCAGGTCCAGGATATGGAAACCTTGGGATCATCTCGTCGTTGGTCTTGGATCGAATCAGTGACTCTGCATAGTCTGAGGGCCTCGGGAAGAGTATCCCCAGGTGGAAATGGAGAATAAAGAAAAT
This sequence comes from Danio aesculapii, assembly GCF_903798145.1. Classification (NCBI taxonomy): domain Eukaryota; kingdom Metazoa; phylum Chordata; class Actinopteri; order Cypriniformes; family Danionidae; genus Danio; species Danio aesculapii. Next base: position 16,704,315 of record NC_079446.1, read on the forward strand.
AATTAGCGTAGCTGATGTTCACAGTGTATATCAGCAAGATGCATAACCTGTGTGGAAGCCCCCTAAGTGGTGCACTAAGTGTATGCTTTACTGAACAGATAGGTCTTTAATCTAGTTTTGAATTGGGAGAGTGTGTCTGAGCCTCGGACGTTATCAGGAAGGCTATTCCAGAGTTTAGGAGCTATAAATGAGAAGGCTCGACCTCCTTTACTCGACTTTGCTATTCTAGGTACTACCAGAAGCCCTGAGTTTTGAGACCTTAAAGAGCGAGTTGGATTGTAGCGAGACAGAAGATTGGTTAGATAAACAGGAGCTAAATTATTTAAAGCTTTATATGTAAGAAGCAATATTTTAAAATCAATACGAAACTTAACAGGCAGCCAGTGTAAGGAGGATAAAATTGGGGTGATGTGATCAAATTTTCTAGACCTGGTTAGAACTCTGGCAGCTGCATTTTGTACTAATTGAAGTTTGTTAATAGAGGATGCTGGGCAGCCAGCAAACAGAGCATTACAGTAGTCCAGCCTAGAAGTCATAAAAGCATGGACTAGCTTTTCTGCATCTGAGATGGATAGCATACTTCGTAACTTAGCTATATTTCTCAGATGAAAGAAAGCAGTTTTTGTGACATGGGAAATATGATTTTTAAAAGTTAAATTGCTGTCTAATATGACACCCAGATCTTTTATAGTAGAACTAACGCTAACTTTGTATCCCTCTAATTGTAGGTCGAGTTGTGAGATCTGCTGTGTACAGGATTTAGGCCCAATAAGTAATAATTCTGTTTTGTCTGAGTTTAAGAGAAGATAATTGTTGGTCATCCAGTCTTTAACATCTTTAATACACTCAGTTAGCTTGGACAGATTAGACGTCTCGTCAGGTTTAGTTGAAATATATAATTGAGTATCATCTGCATAGCAGTGAAAGCTGATCCCATGTCTTCTAATAATGTCTCCCAGGGGTAGCATGTATATTGTAAACAGTAAAGGGCCTAAAACTGATCCTTGAGGCACCCCGTATTTTACTGGGCTGATTTGTGAAGGCTGTCCATTAATATTCACAAACTGGTAACGGTCAGATAAGTATGACTTAAACCATTGTAGGGCCTGTCCCTGGACACCTGTAGACTTTAAGCGATTAAATAAGGATACCATGGTCAATGGTGTCAAATGCCGCACTAAGATCGAGTAGAACTAATAGCGAGATGCACCCTTGGTCAGCAGCTAAGAGTAAATCGTTGGTTATTTTCACTAATGCAGTTTCTGTACTGTGATGAGCTCTGAAACCTGACTGAAACACTTCAAAAACATTGTTGGTCTGCAGAAAGGAGCATAATTGAGCAGAAACAACTTTTTCTAGTATTTTAGATATAAATGGAAGGTTTGAAATAGGCCTATAATTAGCTAAGTTGCTGGGTTCCAGTTGTGGTTTCTTAATAATAGGTTTAATAACAGCTAACTTGTAAGGATTTGGAACATGGCCTAAAGATAAAGAAGAGTTGATAATGTTAAGAAGAGGTTCTCCTATAACAGGTAGCAATTCTTTCAGTAACTTTGTCGGAATTGGGTCCAATATACACGTAGCTGATTTAGAGCTATTTATAATTTTGTCTAGCTCTTCCTGTTCTATGATTTTAAAGCACTGTAGGTTATTTAGATTCAGAGGCGTGTTTACTGGATCTGAAGTATAAGGCGGTGCAGAAAGTTTAAAATCTCCTATTTTCTGTCTAAAGCCTTCTATTTTATCACTGAAAAAATTCATGAAGTCATTACTACTAATTTGCGGTGGAACATTTTGTTCCAAAGATGACCGAATATTTGTTAATTTAGCGATGGTGTTAAATAAGAATCTAGGATTGTTATGATTATTTTCTATCAGTTTGCGGAGGTGCTCAGCCCTGGCAGATTTTAAAGCCCTCCTATAGCTGGACATACTGTCTTTGTATGCAATTCTAAAGACTTCTAAATTAGTTTTTTTTCCATTTACGTTCCAGGGCACGGGTTGCTGTTTTGAGAGCGCGGGTATGACTATTATACCACGGTGTAGTTTTATTCTCTCTAGCCTTTTTTAGTTTGATGGGTGCCACAGTATTTAAAGTGCTAGTAAAGATGGCATCCATACTGCTGGTTACTACATCAAGGTCATTTGCGTTTGCGGGTGCATTTCGAAGTAGAGAAAGATCAGGTAAGTTATTTATAAATTCATCTTTAGTGGATGGAACAATAGTTCTACTAGGGCGATATATCGGAGCGGATCTGCTAATTTCAGGTAAACACAGCTTATATAGTAAGAGGTAGTGGTCTGTAATATCATCACTTTGTGGTATAATGTCTACATCAATGACCTCAATTCCATAAGACAGAATTAGATCTAGTGTATGCTTTAGGCGATGAGTTGGACCAATAACATTTTGCTTTATTCCTAGTGAGACCAGCAAGTCCGTAAACGTGAGCCCTAATGTGTCGTTAGCGTCATCTATGTGGATGTTAAAGTCTCCTACAATTAGTATTTCATCAGTTTTAACTAGTAAGTCAGAGATAAAATCAGAAAACTCTTTTAGAAAATTGACATAGGGTCCTGGAGGTCTATATATGGTGATTAGAGCGAGAGATAACATAGGTTTTTGCATAGTGTTTGGAAGGACAACATTAAGCGCTAGTACTTCAAAGGAGCTAAACATAAGTCCGTTTCTCTGATTAACATTAAGAATATCACTAAAGATTGACGCGACTCCACCACCACGACCAGTTTGACGAGCCTCATGCTTATATAAGAATCCTGAAGGAGTTGCCTCATTTAAACTAATATAGTCATTTTGTTTCAGCCAGGTTTCAGTGAGACAGAGTGCATTAAGTTTGTTATCTGTTATTATTTCATTTATGATAAGTGCTTTAGGTGCTAGTGACCTGATGTTTAGGAGACCAAGCTTCATGAAATTTGTATTTTCACTTTTTAGTGTTTTTTCTGGTTTAATTCTTAATAGATTATTTCTGGAGCACACAGTACGTTTGTTTCTTGATCTAATAATACGAGGAACAGACACAGTCTCTATGGGGTTAGCTAGGTATGCATTACTGTTATTTATGTGGGACGAATAGGAGTCTGTGTGGCTAAATTGTGAATTTTGTGAATTTTTACTTACTAGTCAGATAGAGCGAAGTGTTCTGGAGATGTTGTCCGACAGGAGTTCAGCTCCAGCTCGACTGGGGTGCAGCCCGTCAGCGCGGAAAAGCCTAGGACGCTCCCAGAAAAGATTCCAGTTATTGGCAAAGAGCAATTTCTGTTCTTCACACCATGTTAATAGCCATTCATTCAGAGCAAAAAGTCTACTGAACCTTTCATTTCCTCGGCGGTAGGTAGGAAGCGGTCCAGAAACGATGATCTGCGTGGCGGGCGAGGTGCGTCGAACCATCTCGATCAGGCTCCTGAAGTCCTTCTTCAGGATCTCCGTCTGCCGGAGCCCGGTGTCGTTCGTCCCCACGTGGAGGACGACGGCACCGAGGCTCTCGGCAGCGCTCAGGATAGTAGGTATCTGTGCAGAAATATTCTTAACTCGGGCACCAGGGAAGCAGAAAGTGCGTACTTTGTTACCTTTGGAGGAAGTGGAGCGGACGTGGCGCACGATTGAGTCGCCAATGATGGCAACATCGCGACCCGTCTCGCGGAGAGGGGCGAAGCGGTTCTCCTTGGGGATCTCGAACACCGGAGGAGGAGACGTTCTGCCCCGGGACCTGGTAAGCACCTTACGCGGTTGCACCCAGGGGCCGTGGTAGCCGGGAGTCGGCGTGAACGACGCCTTGGTGCACCGCATAATTTATCAGTGCACATTTGGCAAAGATCTTACCTTGATAGCAGCTTCAACTCTTTTGTCTGAACTGCAATGAGGAGGCTGCTTGCAAATACAATTGTGAAATATAGCTGCAAGCAGCAGTTATCGGACCAAGAACGATAAATAAAAGACTGATACGCTGAGAATGAATTACCGCTGCAGACAGAACAAACACCAGGACAAGAGTGCATGTAACAAGCACGCACAGACCTTGCACGCCCACATCAAGTGGAAATGCATTTTTACACTTTAAAAACAATGTCTATAAAAGGTAATGTTTTGAGCATTTAGGTGTGGTAACAGTTTCGAGAGAGGCTTACAGTTTAGTTTAGCTTAGCAGTGCTATCCAATTAGCCAATTTTGTATGAAATGGTCTGCACAAATAATGGCATGTTTTAAAACATATTTTCCTTGTGCGTTTACAATGACAACAAGAATGCATGAAATTTCTATAAAGTAAAAGACATTATAATTTGGCATATGATTTTTAGGAACTTTGGATTATAAATAAATTTTAATAGCATCCTGAAAACAAATATTTCCGCTTAAGCAGGTATTAAGTAGCACAATTATTTTCAGCTTATTAGAGGGATTTCTGAAGGATCATGTGACATCATGTGACAAAGACTGATGTTATAATGTAAAAAATACAGCTTTGATTTCCAAGAATAATGAATAGAGAAAACTGTTAGCGTTACTATTGGGTGTGCCCTCACACTGCACATGTCATGTGTTACCTGCATTCCATATTTGGACATATGCAAATAAATGCATTCCGGTTCAGCAGAAAACCGAGGAGAGAAGTGTGTTATTTTACCTCCGTATAATCTAAGATTATTTACCGGTTATCATACACGAAATGGCTGCGCCAACAGGTTATGGGACCAGGAGAGATGTGAGTAACTGATGGAATAGGTTATGTTTCGACGGAGATGAGAAAAATTATGAACTTTGGGAAACAAAGTTTTAGGACACATGCGCTTGCTAGGATTGAAAGAGACGGTGCTATCAGAGGCCTCCGCACGTGCTGCTGATGATGATGAAGGAGCTGATAAAAATGAAGAAGCATATGTAGAGTTAATCCAGTACCTGGATAACAAAAGTTTATCTCTTGTCTTGAGAGATGCCGTGGATGACGGTAGGAAAGCTCTGCGGATTTTACGGGCCTACTACTCTGGCAAAGGGAAGCTGCGAATCATTTCTCTGTATACCGAGTTAACTTCTCTGCAAAAGAAACCAAGTGAGAGTGTCACAGATTATATTATAAGAGCGGAAACTGCAATTACAGCACTAAGAAATGCAGAGGAAACCCTTAGTGATGGACTTCTAATTGCGATGATCTTGAAAGGCTTGCCGGACTCAATTAAAGCGTTTGCAATACATATCACACAGAGTGATATAGAAATAACGTTTGCTTTGTAATATTTTGTTTTATTTACCATTTTTATAAGATTTTTAACAAACACAGTACAATACAAATAATAATACAAAAATAATAATAAATAGAATACAAAATAATTGACATTAGCCCCATCCCACCCCCTCAAAAAAAATAAAAAGAAAAAAAGGAAAAAAAAAAAAAAAAGAAAAAAAAAAACAACAACAACAAAGGGAGGAATCGTCTCAGTTATCAAATATATATAAGTATACACATGACATATGTAGCATAAACAAATTTTTTAAAGATGACAGTATTCACATTTCTACAAAGTCAGTGTCATGAATATATGAGTTAGAGATGAAAATTTCCAAAGGTAAAATGCTAGATTCCCAAGAGTCTTAAAATAGGTCCCCATGTGGTTTCAGCTTTTTTCTGTGAAGTTTCAAGACGTAGTCGTTCCATTTGAATGACATAAAGCAGCTCATTCAACCATCTCTTAAAACAGGGAGCCTTTGGAGACTTCCAATTAAGTAAGATAATCTTTTTAGCTGTAATCATGCCAACCATCAGGGCTTGCTGTTGAGTTGAAGGAAAAGTGTCCATTATGTTTGAATATCCAAAAATAGCCAAATTGTAGTCAGGTTGGATAGTGGTTCCATAAGCACTGGAAAACAACTCAAAGATGCTGGACCAAAACTCATAAAGAACAGGACAAAACCAAAATAAATGTGCCAAAGTCCCCTCTGCTCTACCACATCTGTCACATTTAGGAGATACAGAGGGAAAGATTTTACTTAATCTAGTTTTAGAAAAATGAAGGCGATGTAAAACTTTAAATTAAATTAATTTATGTCTTGAATTTATTGAAGCTTTTTTATTCTTGACAGGGCTTCTTCCCAGATCTCATCAGCCACTTCTTCATTTAAATCCATGGCCCAAGCTATCTTAATGTGCTTAGTGCATATTGGAGCCTCAAAAACACGAACAAAGCTTGATATTAGGTGTCTAGTATTAGGGTTTGAGGATAGAAGTTTCTGAATAATATGACTTTCTGGTTTGTTTATAAATTGTGAGATATTTTCCTTTACATAGTTTCTAATTTGCAGATAGCGAAAGAAATGAGACTGCGGGAGAGAAAACTTATCCTTCAGCTGTGTAAAGGATGCAAATTGATTGTCTATGTAAAGATCTCCTATGTGAGATAGCCCTTTTCTTTTCCATGCTGTAAAAGTACTGTCAATCAGGGAAGGTTTAAATGAAGGATTGTGTGAGATCGGCGTATTGACTGAAACCTTAGGTAATTTGTAAAATTTATTTATCTGATTTAAAATCCGTAACGAATTCCTTACCACAAAATTACAGTTTCCTTGTTTTTTAATTAATTTACACTCTGTAAAAAGCAATGTTGGGAGAGAGGACTCTGGCACAGATATGGCCTCGGCATAAACCCATAATGGGGAAGTCTCATATGTCACATCCTCCAGAACACCCCTTTGCCAGAATGTGAAAGCTCTGGCATTTGCTGCCCAGTAATAGTGCTTGAAAATTGGAAGGCCAAGACCTCCGCTATCTGTATTTTTTTGTAAATGGGCTTTGGCTATGCGAGGTGTTTTATAGTTCCAAATGAATGAGAGAATAATTGAATCAATTTGTTTAAAAAAAGACATGGGTAAATATATCGGGAGATTTTGAAAAAGATATAAGAACCTTGGCAGAACAACCATCTTTATCACATTCACCCGGCCAATTAGTGACAATGGGAGCAACTTCCATCTTTCAATGTTAGCTTTGATTCTGTTAATCATATCTAAGAAATTTAATTTGAATAAGTGTTTGGGGTTCTTTGGAATATTCAGGCCGAGATAGGTAAAATGATTGTTTACTATTTTAAAAGGTAAATTGTTTAAAAAAGTGTCACTTAAATTATTTGTTAAAGGCATAAATTCACTTTTTTCCCAATTAATAGAATAACCTGACAACTTACTGAAACTATCAATATAGTTGAGAATCTTAGGGATAGTAGAAACTGGATCAGAGATGTAAAGTAAAACGTCGTCAGCATATAAACTGATCAAGCTTTTGGCATTGCCAAGAGGAATACCCTGGATATGTGGATTAGTTCTAACTCCTACTGCTAATGGCTCAAGTGCAATGTTAAAAAGAAGAGGGGATAGAGGGTCACCCTGACGTACTCCACGTTGCAATACGAAGGGGTTAGATCTGATGCCATTTGTCAAAACAGATGAAGATGGACGTAGATAAACTATTTTGATCCAGTTAATAAATTTGTCTCCAAATCCAAACTGCCTTAACGTTTCAAATAAATACGGCCATTCAATCTGATCAAAGGCTTTCTGCGCGTCTAATGAGAGAATTGCAGCTGGTTTGTTGGTTAATTTACCTTTTGCATATAAAATATTAAGTAAAAGGCGGACATTACAGAATGAGAACCTTCCTGGAAAAAAGCCTGTCTGATCTAAATAGATAATTGTAGAAATGTGTCGTGCCAGTCTATCAGCTAATATTTTAGTCAACACTTTTTGATCAAAATTTAAAAGGGCAATGGGCCTGTAATTAGCTGGATCTGTCTCAGGTTTCCCTTTTTTCAAAATTACGCAGATATTTGCATCATACATTGAATCTGGAAGTGTATTCTTCTTAATTGAGTCTTGCAGCATTCTCAGCATATAGGGGGCTAGTCTCTTGCTAAAGGTTTTAAAAAACTCACACCCAAAGCCATCTGGGCCTGGGGCTTTCCCTGAGGGAAAGGCATGAATTGCTTTTAATATATCTTCGATTAATATTTCGGATTCCAGTTCTAGTTTAGAGATCTCACTGAGCTTTGGCATGTCCAATTTTGAGAAAAAGTTGTCGTAATTTGGGTCATTGTGATTAGCTTTAGAAGTGTATAAATCTGAATAAAATTCCCTAAAACAACCATTTATTTCATCAGGATTTGTTATTAAATCACCTGATTTTGTTTTAACCATATGAATTACTTTGTTGGCTTGTTCTCCTCTTAGTTGTCTTGCAAGTAGTTTTCCAGGTTTGTCTCCCAGCTCGAAGTGTTTCTGTTTAAGTTTGAGAAGTAGGGTACTTATCTGTCTATTTAGGATAGAATTATACTCATATTTTAATTTTAAAATTTTATTATAATCAGAATTGGATAGTGACTTTTTGTATGTTTGTTCATAGTTTGGGAGTATATTTTCAATTTCTTGCAGTCGGCTATTCAAAGCACGCTTTTTAGACGATTCGTATGAAATAATGTGTCCCTGCATTACAGCTTTTAAAGTATCCCATAAGACTGAGTCTGAGACCTCACCATTATCATTAGTTGAGAAATACTCATCCATTTTATCATTTAAGTATGACAAAAAAGTTGGATCTTGGATTAACATAGGGTTGAAACGCCAGCAATAGTTACGCTTTGGCAGAATATTTTTTAAAGTTGGAGCGTGACAGGACTATGGTCAGATATTATTATGTTATTATATTTGGTTTTGCCAATGTTAGAAATCAGTTCAGATGCTACAAGAAAGTAATCGATTCGAGAATATGATTTATGCCCGTGTGAGTAAAACAAGTCTCTATCCGTTGGATGTTGAAGCCTCCAGATATCAACTAGATTCCTAGATTTAATTAAGTTATGAAGCATTTGCACTGAAGTAATCGTGGGTGGTGGTTTTGTAGAAAGTCTATCCATATATGGGTCTAAGTAGCAATTAAAATCGCCACCTATTATAAGGTTAGTGGTATTTGTGTCTGGAATTATGCTAAATATTTTCCGAAAAAAATTTGGGTCATCAAATTTGGGACCGTAGATGTTGAGTAAAGTTATGGGGAGTGAGTTGATATGACCGATCACCATTATAAACCTTCCCTGAGGATCAGCAACCATTGATGAGAGGCGAAATACCACAGTTTTGCGAAAGAGAATAGCTACACCACTAGCTTTAGCGTTAAATGGGGCCTGATATACCTGAGATATCCAGTTAGCTCTAAGTCTACATTGGTTGGCAGCATTAAGATGGGTTTCTTGCAGAAACATTATATCGGCCTTAAGTGATTTCAGATGTGCAAAAACCCTGCTCCTTTTAATTACATGACCGAGCCCTCTCACATTCCAAGAGACTATATTCATGGTTTGATTATTAGTAGTCATCTACCCTTTAAACAGTAGAAAATGAAACACTGAGGCGAGACGACCCCTCCCCCTCTCCGAAGGAAAAAAAAAAAAAAAAAAAAACATAGAAACCCTGAACAAGTGGAACTTTTCACGACTTCGAACAAAGTCCAACAACCCTCCCCCGTAATAGGCTTCCCCAACATGAAGCACTACATCCTTTCTTGGACTGGAGAACACCATTCGCATGGAGGTGACGATATATCCCAGCTCCGGTGGTTCCGTTCCGCTCCATTACCACGTTTCTGATAATAATGAGGCCGTCCCCATTAATGTATAATGTACGTCATCTTAGTTAAGCCGAAACAAGACTTACTCGGCAGCATTAAAAAGTACCTTGATTGTGATATCAGCGTTGTGTATGATCCTCTATCTTAGCCTGGATGTCACATATTTAGCCGCCTCTGCAGGGTCTGAGAAGGTCACGAGCTGTCCATTGTGCTGAAAGCTGAGGCGCGCAGGAAAACGGAGACTGTGTGACACTTTTAACTCTCTGAGCTCTCCCATCACATTACCAAATGATCTCCGTAGCTCCATCACTTCTGCGGTATAATCCGGAAATATAAATATCTTGTGACCGTTGTACTCTAGAGTGCGATCGCGACGGAGCCGGAGGATCAGATCTTTTTCTTGGTAGAAATGGACACGGGCGATGATGATGCGGGGCCTTTCTCCCTCCGACGGCCTTGGTTTGAGCGCGCGATGAGCGCGGTCAATAATTAGTGGCCTTTGAAAGTGGGATTCACCAAGTAGTTTTGGAATAAGTGTCGCAATAAACTCAGTCGGTCTCCCTTTCTCCTCTCCTTCTGGAACTCCAATTATTTTAATATTATTTCGCCGAGATCGCCCTTCTAGGTCGTTGACCTTAGCTTTGAGATTTTTGTTAGATTTCTGCACGTCCGATACAGCCGTTTCAAGAGAGTGCAGTCGGCCATCGTGATCCAGCGCCTGAGATTCGACAGCCTCTACTCTTTCCGAAAACTCCCGCATCGTCTGGAGAGATCGAAAGTCTTCCTCAAACTTGTCAAATCTCTCATGTATAGTTGCAAGAATCTTGTTTGAAATCTTTTCCCACGCAGGAGGTATGTCTACGTCGACGGTTGTTTGGCTGATGGTGGGGTTAGCTTCCTCGTGGCTGGCTGCTAACTGACCAGAGCTTTTTGAGGCTTTTGGTTGCTTTAAGGGCATTCTCGTGTATCAAAATATAGACAGAGTAGTGAAAAAACAGTTCAATTAGATATTCAGAAAGCAATGATATATAGTTAGAGTTGAAGACGGCTAATTTCTTTAAATTGTAAAGTTGGTGTGGAGGAGCTCAGCAAAACACGTCTACTCCATGCAATCCTCTATAGCGCCCCCGAAATAACGTTTGCTGAGTTTAAAATGAAGCTAAGAAATTTTGAAAGTACTAAAAACTTCCACAGTGACTCCAGTGAAGATAATGTGATGAAAGCAAATGCCTCATCCTCGGGATGCAAGGGGAGAGAAGAGCTCGCATACTCGGACATTACGTGTTACAACTGCCAACAAAAAGGGCATAAAATGCGTACATGCCCAACCTTAAACTGCAAAAGACAATGGTGTAATTACAGCTAAAGCTCAACACACAGAGATGAGAACTGTAGACGAAAAAAGCGAGATGGTATTAAACTGGCTAACGATAAAAACGATGATGACAAACACACATTTATCTTCAAAGCAAGTGATTACAGATCATATGAAGTACAGCGAAAAGGGCTGATGGTTGACACTGGCGCAACATCGCATATCATTACTGATCTTGAAAAATTAAAACAATTTGATGACAAATTCCAACCAGAGAAACACTACATTGAGCTGGCAGATGGAACCAAGGCGAGTGAAGTTGCGCTGAGAAGAGGTGACGCAGAGGTGCACTTGATTGACAGCGCGGGAAATGAATACTAAGGAACGCGTCGTGTCCACAAAACATTTTTTCTGTCAAAGCAGCAACAACAAACGGAGCTTCGATCAGCTTCCATCAAGGACAGGACAAACTGACTCATAAGGACGGTACAAAATTATTCATACATGAGTACAATAGACTGTATTATCTGAACACTGTAAATGAAGATGGTGATAGTGATAATTGTAACTCAGGTTATGATATCCAAACCTGGCACGAAATTCTTGGTCACTGCAATTATGAAGACATTTCCAAATTGCAAAATGTAGTGAAGGGGATAAAAATAACAGGGAAGATTGATAAATCTAACCTATACTGTGAAATTTGTACACAGGGTAAATTTGTACAGAGCCGAAACAGGGAGCCCGATAAAAGAGCTAAAGCTGCACTCGAACTAGTGCACACAGATCTAGCTGGTCCAATTGACCCAGAAGCTAAAGAAGGTTTCAAGTATGCTTTAGCATTTACTGATGATTACTCAGGTGCAGTATTTGTTTACTTTTTAAAATCTAAAAGTGACACTGCAAGGGCAACTGAAAAGTTCATTGCTGACACAGCACCTTATGTGCGCATAAAGTGTGTTAGGTCAGATAATGGCACAGAGTTCACGGCAAAAGAGTTTCAGTCTCTTTTAAGTAAGAATGGTATCTGCCATGAGACTTCAGCGCCATATTCGCCCCATCAAAATGGGACTGCTGAGAGAAATTGGCGAACACTTTTTGAGATGGCAAGATGCATGCTCTTAGAGAGCGGCCCGCCCAAGATGTTGTGGACCTATGCTGTAATGACTGCTGCAGCAATTCGCAACAGGTGCTACAATAGCCGTATACACCAAACCCCATACTATGCATTGACTGGGAAGGAACCTGATCTCTCCATAACGAGAATATTTGGTACAGTATGTTACGCCTACAAACATGACAAAAAGAAGCTGGATGCTAGATGTGAAAACGGAATTTTTGTAGGGTATGATAAAAACAGCCCTGCATATTTGATTTATTATCCAGACACAGAAAAGGTTCTGAAGCACAGACTTGTGAAATTCATAACAAGATGTGTCGCTGATCATCAGACACAGACTAAAATCCCAATGTCAGATGATGATTCTCATGGAGAAAGATATGTATCTCTCCAGTCAACACATAACATTAGTGATCAGATTCCAGAAAAGACAACTGAGACAGAGAATCAGAGTTATGCTCAAACTGAGAGTGATAACCAATGTGCACATTATCCTAAGAGAAATAGGAGAGCCCCACAGTATTTGACAGACTATGTATCTGATGTGGAGAGTGATGATCAGATTCTAACAAATGTTGATAACTGTTACAGAATGTGCGATTTACCACAAACATTTGAGGAAGCTATGAGTTCCAATGAGTCTAAGATGTGGGTTAAGGCCATGAAAGAGGAAATTAGCTCACTACAAGAAAACCATACATTTACCCTAACTACACTACCAGAAGTTAAACATGCAGTGGGGGGTAGATGGGTCTACTCTATTAAGCGTAATATAGACGAGACAGAGACGTACAAGGCCATATATGTTGCTAAGGGCTATAGTCAAGTGATGGGTGTAGAATACAAAGAGACTTTTTCATTAACAGCTAATATCACATCAATACGAGCCTTGATGCAAATGGCAGCACAATATGATCTTGAACTTCACCAACTGGATGTGAAAACAGCTTACTTGCACGCTCCGATATATTGTGAGATTTACATGGAGCAGCCAAAAGGATTTGAAGTCAAATCAAACAGTGGTGATAAACTAGTCTGTAAACTGAACAAATCACTGTATGGTTTAAAACAATCAGGAAGAAATTGGAACAAAATGTTACATGTGTATCTTAGTGAAAATGGTTTCGTACAGAATTTGGCTGATTACTGTGTGTACAGTAAACGAAGTGGAAAAGACAGAGTGATCATAATAATCTGGTTAGATGATCTCATCATTGCTGCCGGTGACAACAATTTACTGAAGGATGTGAAAGAAATGCTGACATCAAAATTCGAAATGAAAGATCTGGGAAAGCTCAAACAATTTCTGGGAATTGATTTCGATCAAAGTAAAGGAACTGTAAGGGTAAACCAGAAAAGATACATATTGAGAATACTGGAGAGATTCAATATGTTAGATTGTAAACCCAGATCAACACCATGTGAGCAGAAATTGGATTACGGCAGTGATAGCGATCCTATTGATCCTAAAAGGTATCGTGAGGCAATAGGTAGTTTGATCTATCTAATGACATGAACTAGACCTGATCTAAGTTGGGTTCTTAGTAAACTATCTCAATATCTGTCCAAACCAAATGAACAGCTCTGGTCTACGGTTAAACATGTCATGAGGTGCTTGAGGGGTACAGTTATTCAGGAGCTATGCTACAAGAAAAGTGATGAAAAACTCAAACTTGTGGCATATTGTGATGCTGATTTTGCATCAGATCTAAATGACAGAAAAAAGCACAACAGGGTACTGTTTCAGCCTTTCTGCAAATGGTCCTTTGATCTCATGGAAGTAAAAGAAACAATCCACAGTAGCTTTATCGACATGTGAGGCAGAGTATATGGCACTGACTGTAACCACACAAGAAAGCATGTACCTTGTACAGTTGTTGGACAGTATGGAAAATGACTCCATGTATATGCCTGTACAGTTCTTTGAGGACAACCAAGGTGCCATTGCACTATCAAAGAATCCAGTGTCGTCAAAGATGCTAACATGTGGATGTACGGTATCATTTCATTTGATCGGCACTGAGCGATGGAAAAGTGACTGTTGGGTATTGCCCCACAGAAGAGATGTCATGACTAAACCAGTGACAAAGTTCAAGCTGGAATAATTTAAAGGTTTCTTGTTTGGTATGTAAATCCAACAAAAAAAGGGGATGGAAGACTGTATTTTTGTGTTACTTTATACAGTTTGTATACTGTACAGTATGAGTGCAAGTGGCGGTGTTAGCGTTACTATTGGGTGTGCCCTCACACTGCACATGTCGTGTTACCTGCATTCCATATTTGGACATATGCAAATAAATGCATTAATTTCAGCATTCGGTTCAGCATAAAACCGAGGAGAGAAGTGTGTTATTTTACCTCCGTATAACCTAAGATTATTTACCGGTTATCATACACGAAATGGCTGCGCCAACAAAAACTGTTTTTTTTTTAATATATATAAAAAATCACATTAGTTCTGTTTTATTGTAATGATGTAAGCAGAAGAGACTCCAAACTTTTGACCAGTCCTGTACATTGTGTATCCTTTTTTAGCTGCAGGTGTCAGAATGTAGAATAGCACAAGGAGAAAGAAAGGGAACATGATTGTCACGAAACTAAGACAGAGAGGATCCAAAAGCAAGTATTTAATAATAATGAACAAAGGAAGGAAGTATCAAAGGATACCACAAGATGTTCTGGCGACAAGAAAGCACAAAACAAAAAGAGTCACAGGTCACCACGAAGGGCGGGGGTTTGGGGGGACCGGGAACTGGAGTAGGCGGATTTATGGCCGTATGAAAAACGGGCTTCAATTTAGAAACATGAAATACGGGATGGATTCTCCTGTACGCTGGAGGAAGTTTGAGGCTGCAAAGAATTTGGGTGCAAGTTTATTACATACGGTGCGGAGAGGGATATTTCTAGATGAAAGCCACACTTTTTGACCGACGACGTAAACGGGAGGCTTAGACCGGTGGCGATCGACTTTAGCCTTGGTGCGCGAATCCACTTGAAGGAGGGTCTGTCTGGCCCTGTTCCAAGTGCGTTGACACGTCTGTACAAAAGCGTGGGCGGAGGGAACCACGACTTCAGATTCCAGACTGGGAAATACAGGTGGCTGGTACCCTAGGCTACATTCAAATGGAGAGAGGCCCGTGGCAGACACTGGTAAAGAGTTATGTGCGTACTCCACCCATGAGAGCTGCTGGCTCTCAATGGATTCTAAGACACTAAACATCGTAACATACGTTTAAGATCCTGGTTAGCTCTCTCTGTCTGACCGTTACTCTGAGGGTGGAAACCAGAAGAAAGACTAACAGTCGCCCCCAGTAAATGACAAAACTCTCTCCAAAATTTAGAGATGAACTGAGGCCCCCTGTCAGAAACCACATCTGTCAGAAGGCCATGGATACGAAAGACATGATCAATGACAGCAGCCGCTGTTTCTCTAGCTGATGGTAATTTGGCCAGAGGAATGAAGTGAGTGGCTTTCGAAAACCGGTCCACTATGGTCAAAATCACCATATTCCCATTGGAGGAGGGAAGACCCGTGACGAAATCTAGCGCAATATGGGACCAGGGTCTCGACGGCACTGACAGCGGCTAAAGGAGTCCAGCGGGAGGACGATTGGAAGTCTTAGAAACAGCGCAAACTGAGCAAGCCAATACAAAATCCCTTTTGTCACGAGCCATAACTGTCCACCAGAATCGTTGTTTAATTAGAGACAAAGTGCGACTCACCCCCGGATGACAGGCCAACTTGAAAGAGTGACCCCAACGGATGACATCAGACCGTAATTCCTCTGGCACAAATAAATGACTCAGTGGGCATCCAGGCGGAGGCGTTACCCCTTCTAAGGCCATGCGGACCCTCGACTCAATCTCCCAGGTGACAGCAGAGATAAAAAGTCTGCGTGGTACGATGGATTCAGGAGGTGATGCATGCTCGGAATGATCAAAAATTTAAGACAGTGCGTCAGGCTTAACATTCTTAGAACCTGGTCGGTACGAGATGGAAAAATCGAAACGTCCGAAAAATAATGCCCACCTTGCCTGCCTAGAGTTCAATCTTTTGGCGGATTGGATATACTCCAGATTTTTATGATCGGTCCAAACGATAAAGGGAACCCCCGAACCCTCTAGCCAATAACGCCACTCTTCCAACGCAAGCTTGACAGCCAGCAGCTCTTTATTACCAATATCATAATTTCGTTCTGCATTGTTTAGACGATGTGAAAAATACGCGCAGGGATGCATCTTGCCGTCCGAGGAAGAGCGCTGGGACAGGATAGCACCGACCCCCACCTCTGATGCGTCAACCTCCACCACGAACTGCCGTGATGGATCAGGGGCAATGAGAATGGGGGCTGAAACAAAGCAGCTTTTCAGTCGGTCGAACGTAACTTGTGCTGCATTGGAACACCTTAACGGAGTCTTGGTGGAGGTTAAGGCAGTCAGAGGAGCGGTGAGCTGGCTAAAGTTGCGAATAAAACGCCGGTAAAAATTGGCAAAACCAAAAAACCTCTGCAGGGCCTTGCGGGAGTCTGGGGTTGGCCAATTTACCACAGCCTGAACTTTCTCTGGATCCATGTGCATCCTCTCGACCGACACGATATGTCCCAGAAAAGAAACAGACTGTGCATGAAATACGCATTTCTCCGCCTTGACATAAAGCCCATTCTCTAGCAGCCTCTGAAGCACTCGCCTGACGTGTTGAATGTGTTCCTGGAGAGAATGGGAAAATATCAGTATGTCATCCAGGTAGACATAAATGAACTGATCTAGCATATCTCTCAACACATCATTCACGAGTGCTTGGAAGACTGCAGGGGCGTTGGACAGACCGAAAGGAAGAACGCAATACTCAAAGTGCCCCCTTGGGGTATTAAAAGCAGTCTTCCATTCATCGCCCTCTCGAATACGGACCAAATGGTAAGCGTTGCGGAGATATAATTTTGTAAAAAAGGACGCCCCCTGCAGACATTCGGAGGCAGAAGACATCAGCGGCAAAGGATATGTATTCTTCACCGTGATATCGTTCAGCCCTCAGTAGTCTATACAAGGACGGAGGGAACCATCTTTCTTTTTCACAAACCCCCCCCCCCCCCCCCCCCCGCCCCTGCTGGTGAAGAAGAAGGACGGATGATCTTAGCTGCTAGAGAATCAGAAATATATTTCTCCATGGCCTCCCTCTCTGGAGCGGAGAGCGAATAAAGTTTTCCTTTAGGCGGAGACGTACCTGGCAATAACTCTATAGCACAGTCATAGGGATGATGTGGAGGAAGAGAAGCAGCTCGAGACTTACTGAACACTCTCTTCAAGTCGAGGTACTCACTGGGCACGTTTGACAGATCCATGTGTTCTTCCTGAAAAACAGAACGAGACACAGAAGAACAGGCAGACAACAGACACGTAGCATGACAGCTCTCACTCCAAGAGATTATAGATTCCTGCCTCCAATTAATATGTGGATTGTGCATTACCAACCATGGGTGCCCAAGGACCACTGGAGTGACAGGAGCTTCTGTTAAAAGAAAATGAATAACTTCAGAATGGTTACCAGAGGTGATCAATCTTATAGGACAAGTGGAATGAGTAATGGAAGGAAGAGAGAACCATTGAGAGCATGAACAGATATGGGTTGGGAGAGAGAAATCACAGGAAGTCCAAGTCTTTGAACTAAATCAGAGTCAATAAAATTTCCCTCCGCACCAGAGTCAATAAGTGCTTTAGTCATAAAATTCCCAGATGACCACTCCAACTTAACCTTCAGAAGTGTGGCTGCAAGAGAGGATTTGTCCAAAGATACCCCACCCGTCAGTAACCTCTTACCTACTGACGGGCTCTGGCTTTTACGGGACAATGAGCCGCGATGTGCCCCGTACCAGCGCAGTACATACAAAGGCCCTCGCTGCGGCGTCTGTGCTTCTCCTCCAGCGAAAGCCTTGAGCGGCCCATCTGCATGGGTTCAGGTTCCGAGAGGGGCGTGTCCACCAACCCCGGAAATACAGTGGCAGCCGGAAGAGGGGAATTCTCCTGAGTGTATGTGTGTCGTGTGTGTCTCTCCCGGAGCTGAAGACGAGAGTCCACGCGAATGGCTAGATCAATGAGCCCATCCAGGGTTTTAGGAAGATCCAAAGCAAAGATATCGTCCTTTATACGATCTGCCAACCCGTGAAGAAAGACGTCCCACTGCGCCTGAGCGTTCCACTCACTCTTCACCGCCAGGGTGCGGAACTCAATGGAGTAATCAGCAACACTCCGCTGTCCCTGTTGCAACTCCGTGAGCATCCGGGCCGCCTCTCTGCCCGCCACGGCTCGATCGAAAACCTTCTTGAGTTCCTCTAAAAAGGCTTTAAATGAAGAACAACATGGGAGTTTCTTCTCCCACACAGCGGTACCCCATAGCGCTGCTCTCCTGATGAGAAGCGTGATGACAAACACCACTTTCGATTCCTCCGTGGAAAATGAGGAAGGCTGGAAGGAAAAGTACAAGGAACACTTCGCTAAAAAGGCACAACACAACTCCGGTTCTCCGGAGTAGAAGGCCGGAGGTGGGAGGCGAGGCTCGGAAGATCGAGCAGCTTGATCAGATACGGACACAACAGGTGGACTAATGTTTGCAGCAACAGGCTGTTGGACACCAGCAGTATGAAGATGCTGCAGCTGTGTGGTGAGTTCAGACACCTGTGTGACCAACGCTTGGATAGCGCGACTGGTGGTGGTCATCTGTTCATCTTGCCTGTCCATGCGTGTGGTGGCTTGCTAGACAAACTCAGCCAGGCCGGGGATACTCGCTGGATCCATGATTGATCAGTCCGTTCTGTCATGAAACTAAGACAGAGAGGATCCAAAAGCAAGTATTTAATAATAATGAACAAAGGAAGGAAGTATCAAAGGATACCACAGGATGTTCTGGCGACAAGAAAGCACAAAACAAAAGAAAGTCACAGGTCACCACGAAGACATCAACAGACAGCGAGGGAATCTGGGGAACAATAGACAGGAACAAGGACAAACAACGGACTGATCACCAGCAGTAACCACAGGCTGAAATATATAGTCAGCAAACAAGGATCAGCTGGAGGATGATTAAGTCAGCTGATAGAAAGCACGCCGTCACACAAAAGGTAAACAAATCACACACCCTTGCACACGACAACACACAAGGCATGACACATAACATACAGAAAGAACACACAAACCCATCAACAGTGACAATGATGCACATAATTTCCTTAAACCCAAAAGCACCTAAATTAACTACAGTAGTATATTTTATTTTTCAGTTTCCACTTTAGAAACTGAAAACCTCCACTGAAAAGATGAAGAGTAAGCTGTCCATCAGAGATCATTGTCCGGTTTTCCTCAAAAGAGCTTATTTTCTGCTGGTTTGGTAAGATGGACACTTCCGTTTTCTCTCAGGTGTCCAGCACCCCTCTCCCCAACCCTGTCTGAAAGAGCCTCCAGCAGTCATAAAAATCCTAAATACTCCCTTGAGATCAGCATGTCAGCATGCTTATCCTCTTGAACAAAAACTGCTGATGTATTATTGGCTAGACTGAATGATACTTTGGTTTCTAATCTCAAAACATGACAAAGCTCTTGGAGTGGTCAAATCATAGATGGAATTACATTATTTTAAGTTTGTTCATAAAATGTACCTTTCCCCAATCAGAGATTTTTAAATAAAAATCAAAGATACACCTAAACGTTTAAAATTGTTTTAAATGTGGTTGGTGCTTACCTGCCTTTCCTCACAAAAGTTAACCCTGCTTTTGGGCATCCCTCTTCCGACCTCTTTATGCAGCCCAAAGGACCGAGCCGTCCCGGGAGAGGCCTGCAAAAACCCAGAGTTGGACCATGGGCCATATGGCCATTCAACGCCGGCGCAGACCTGGACAGTTTTGTCCAGCCTGGCACCTCTTTGTGTTGAAAAAGGGATCAGTTGTCCCGATGGGCTTTCAACCAAAGCTGAACCTGGACGCGGGCGTCCCACGCGACACTTTTACCACAGGAGACAGGGATCATTTGTCCCAATTGGGACTTAGCAAAGGCTGAACCTGGACGCGGCCGTCCCACGCAACACTTTTAACACAGGAGATAGAGATCATTTGTCCTGTTCAAAGCTATTTTTTACTGCACAGATAGAGGAATAATAAAGACACTGAACACCATATGACCTTTATTGTTAAATATTTATTCAGGAAGATTCAGAGTCTTCTGTTGCTTCGAGGGGACGTTTCCTCTTTGAAGGCGGCCATGGCAGTTTCCTCCTGCTAGTTCCCTCCTGAAAAAGAGAAAAGGCCAGTTAGCTAACACCACACGTCCCTCTGTTGAGATCCATGCCAAAAAGAAACTGATTTACCAGGGGTGACCCTGGACTCTCTGTCCTCTTGCAGCCCTTGCTTGAGTGGCGTTCTCTGCCCGCTGCCGCCTCCTCCTCCTCCACCAAGGCCCTCTCGAAGAGTCTGCGGCGCTCACATGCTTGGAGAGGGCCGAGGTGAAGCTCGTAGAACTTATCAGAGGTTGAGGTGTCATGGCACATGAATTGCGCCACCTTCCTGCGATCCTCGGAAGAATGTGAATTCTTTGCCTGCGTCAGAGACAGACAGACAGAGACTTTTTGGGGTCAAAGCCACTGGCAGTCATGGGGGTCAGCGGGGTGGCACTGGCATAGATACTCACATGGGTCGCGATGGCAGTTCGGACGTCAGTGAAGGTGGGCTTGCCGGGAGCCCCATGCTGGTCCACGCAGATTGAAAATATTTGTTCAGGGTTCGACAGGGACTGGGTCTGGAAGTAAAAAAAAATAGGAGGCCTGGCTCCTCCCGGGGAGGCTAGCCCGCAGCTGCAAGAACCTCCGGAACCAGCTGTATTCTTCCTTGTTGAGAGACAACTGGCCGCGCCGAAGGCTCAGTTTGTCTTATGCGTGGTGATCTGGGGAAAAACAGAGAGAAGATGACTGTGAGCGCCTACCACTGGTGGCCCCCACCCGCAAAGTTCCACTCACTGTAATGACATAGGCGGACTCGTCCGGGCTCCTGGAGGCCTCTTCGACCTCCTGGATGGTCAGGTTCTGGAAGACCCACAGCTATGGCCCGTGATGCAGGTCAGGTAGCCGGTCAGAAAACCATAGAAGCGCCACTGCTGCCTTGGTGTCTGGCTGGACTCGAGGCCGTCTGACAGAAGGAAGTTGAAGTGGGGTTAGACTTTTCCAACAACTTGTTACACCACAACGGTTTAAACTTAGCGATAGCACTGGTGCCCCAAGGCAAAAAGATAATCTTTGCTCTGGGGCACCAGCGGCTGGGCTTGGGGCTTCCCGGCAAGCCCACCTTCACTGACGTCCGAACTGCCACCGCGACCCACGTGAGTATCTATGCCAGTGCCCCCCCGCTGACCCCCATGACTGCCAGCGGCTTTGACCCCAAAAAGTCTCTGTCTGTCTGTCTCTGACGCAGGCAAAGAATTCACATTCTTCCGAGGATCGCAGGAAGGTGGCGCAATTCATGTGCCACAACACCTCAACCTCAGAAAAGTTCTACGCGCTTCACCTCGGCCCTCTCCAAGCACGTGAGTGCCGCAGACTCTTCGAGAGGGCCTTGGTGGAGGAGGAGGAGGAGGAGGAGGAGGCAGCGGGCAGATAACGCCACTCAAGCAAGGGCCGCAAGAGGACAGAGAGTCCCGGGTCACCCCTGGTAAATTAGTTCCTTTTTGGCATGGACCTCAACAGAGGGACGTGTGGTGTTAGCTAACTGGCCTTTGTTTTTTTTCAGGAGGGAACTAGCAGGAGGACACTGCCATGGCAGCCTTCAAAGGGGAAACACCCCCTCGAAGCAACAGAAGACTCTGAATCTTCCTGAATAAATATTTAACAATAAAGGTCATATGGTGTTCAGTGTCTTTATTATTCCTCTATCTGTGCAGTAAAAAATAGCTTCAATCGGGACAAATGATCCCTATCTCCTGTGTTAAAAGTGTCGCGTGGGACGGCTGCGTCCAGGTTCAGCCTTTGCAAAGTCCCAATTGGGACAAATGATCCCTGTCTCCTGTGGTAAAAGTGTCACGTGGGACGCCCGCGTCCAGGTTCAGCCTTGGTTGAAACCCCATCGGGACAAATGATCCCTTTTTCAACACAAAGAGGTGCCAGGCTGGATGAAACTGTCCAGATCTGCGCCGGCGTTGAATGGCCATATGGCCCATGGTCCAACTCTGGGTTTTTGCAGGTCTCTCCCGGGACGGCTCGGTCCTTTGGGCTGCATAAAGAGGTCGGAAGAGGGATGCCCAAAAGCGGGGGTTAACTTCTGTGAGTTAGCGCACCATAATCCAGAAACAATATGACTTATCACTGCAAAAATAAAACAAAAAAAAAACTGCCACACATTAAAGTCTCCAATTCTGTTATTTTCAAATGTAAAGTCTTACATTTCTGAAACTGTAAAGGTAATTATTGTAAGATATTTTAAATTAAAAAAGAAGAAAAATAATTATGTAACTGCTGAAATTGTCTTTTGTTATCACGTCTTAAATTTTTGCACCACATTATGAAGAGCATGGGGCTCATGGAAATGTTAATAAACAATGTTTTTTTTTATTGTTTTGTTTAACTATTTCAACTAATGTGTTCACTTTATTACTAGGCAACAGTTAAAAAAATCTATAATGTTCAGAATGGCCTAGTATTTGTACAAAGGAAAACGGAATAATGTTTTAATGGATGAATGCAGTATCTGTGTTTGGCTGTCTTTGAAAATTTTATAGGGTTTGTATTGGTTTCCAAATATGTAACATTGGACTAACTTTTGTATGTTTATATTTTCCATGCATTTAATTATCATTAATCTGTATGTAATCTCTAAAAAATAAAATATTGTTAAGTTTAAACATCGCTAAATACCACTGAAATGCTTTATCATATTTTTATAATTTTAATTATAGGCTATCCCAGCTAACCATTATACGTACGACCAAAGTTTTTTTGTGACAACATAACTAATTACGTTGTGACAACTGGAAAAGTGAAAATCCCAGTTATGTTGCTACAATGTATCTTTGCGATCTTGCTAGACAATCACTTACCATAACCTTTAGGTATATACCTCAAGAACTAGATGTTTATGAGGTAATTGGTTCTGAGTAAATGTCCACTTAATGGCCCAAGCAAATTCTGATGGCTCTGACTCAAGAAGTAAGTAGGTAAGAAAGTGGATTTTTCTAATTTTATGTAATTGATAAAATATTTTGCATTTATGGGGCAAACAAGCTTAAGTTATTGTCCATCCTAAAACCGTCCTAAAAACGAGAAAATTGGTACACAACATTGGTACACAACATTGTCACAATTCAGTACACAACATTGTCACAACATTTGATTACTAACTGGCAATGTCGCTAAGTTGCATTGTAGCAACGTTCCAGTTTTCACAACATAATTAGTTACATGTCACAATGAAATCTGTTGCACTCATATAACCACATATTTCGTCCATCAGCATCACGTAGTGACATAGCCACTTTTTTGCTGAAAGAATGGCTCAAAATCCCTTTGGCCACTGTGCAAGACTTGAATCTGTCATTTCACAGACAAATTGATGCTGTATTGACCACAAAAGAAGGCCCCTACACTAGTCATGGGGCGATAACCATTTTCAAGGTATCACAGTTTGGAAAAGTCAAGGTTTTAAAACCGCCAAAATTTTCTGTAATACCGTTCTAAGGTATATTAAAGATTTATTATTATTATTTATTTATTTATTTATTATTATTTATTAAGACAACAGTATCTCCAGCAGAAAAGATATCCAAAGATGCTGTTTTAAATTGTAAAGAAATCTGTTTTTTAAACTAATGAAGACAGCAGGAGTCAATGATTTATTTTAATTATTTAGCCTCATATCTTTACTGCTCCAAATAATTAAATCTTTCACAAATAAATATATTGTGTTAAATGGAAAAAGTTTTAGTTTTTTCCCCAGAAATATATAAAGAACTTATTTTAGAGCAGTAATCGCAATATCGTGATATTGTGAAACCATGATATTTTTATCCAAGGTTTTCATACCGTCAGAATCTTATACCGGCCCATGCCTACCTCACACCATGAATTACTGTGGTCTAAAACCAGGCGTTTCAGTTTAAATAACACTGTGTGTGTGTGTGTGTGTGTGTGTGTGTGTGTGTGTGCGTGTGTGTGTGTGTGTGTGTGTGTGTGTGTGTGTCTGTTATCAATCGCATTAAAAAATACAATCAAAAAATAATCAACAGGGGATGTTCTGGGAAGATTCTCTCGGTTATGAAAATAAAACCCACAAATAACCTGAAGGAAACATTCTGGAAGGTTCTCTCTAGTTTTTTAAATAAAACTACAAATAATCTCCAGGAAACGTTCTGGGAAGGTTCTCCCTAATTTATAAAAAATAACCATCAAAAAATAAGGGAAAGTTCTGGGAAGATTTTGGTTAGATTTTGGTTAGCAAAAAAAACAAATAATAAAAAAATACAGATAACGTTCCCCGAAAGACAACAAAACGGGAACCATTTGGGAACTTTCGAATTATCGGCATCTATATAAAATTTCAAAAATTGTAGAGACAAAATAAATGTATATGGTAGAAACAGAAAGGAAGAAGTTATATTAACTAGACTGAGGCTTGTGTAAACCGTACTCTCTTTTACTCTGCGTTGTTTAGTGAATGATGAGAGGACACCAGTTTGAGTCTGCACAGAGAATGTTATTATGTTTATGACATTTCGGCAGCGTCAGCTCGTACCATTACACTCTTTGGTTCAGGGAAAAGGTGGAAAAGACCGCTCAAACAATAGTGCAACAGGTATGGCCGCTTGGACTATACCATCTTGATATTAACCCCAAGGGGGAGAAGAGGTGAAACCACTGTCACTGTCGCATGACTCTTTTTACATTTATATTATGAACACAAAACAATTTTAAATGAACAGTAACAGGAGAAAATATAGTGAAATCAATATGCCTGAAATTATCCTGTTACACTCACCCCACCAGATTTCACTAAATTTTACATAAACATCGGAAACCCATACAGAAGAGTAACTCATACTCAGAGAGAAGTTAAAAGAAAAAAAAACTAACATAACAACAGCAAATAAAACTAATAACATCAGGAGAGAAATATCTAAAAACATACACAAAATACTCAACTCTACAGTCAAGTTACCCAGCAATCAGGTGTGATCATTAAACTACAGACTGAAGAAAGTCTACCAACAGTATTGTTGTCCATTGAAGGACTAGGAAAGACAAAGGTTAGCTACTCCTTTACCCAACCATAGGAAGACATGCCATATACACATCTTTTCAATAGATCACATCCAAGATTGCATAATTAATTATCTCAATATCCTACACGCAAATGTGTATTACTCTATTGCGAGATAAGATTGAATATGTACATTTAAAAAAAAAAATACACAAAAGCTTAAACATTTTTTCCTTTTTTTTCCAAGGAAAGTCATAACCAGATTAGACAATCTGAACATGCCTATTTAACGGCATAACCAGTCTTTGCAGAATGTACTTCAATATCTTATCCCTTATAAAGGTAATCTGAACAGAAAATACATTAATACTGTAACAATGAAGAAAAAAAATAAATAAAAAAAACTACTTTCAATGCCTTCACAGCAACCATGTTTCTAATGTTGGTTCACCCAAATAAATTCTTAACAAATTGATTGGACATGGTCTGAATAAGCCTATTTAGTGGCTTCACAAGTCTGCCATGTCTAGTGCGAAAACCCACACTCTGACTAGGTCTTTTCAAAAGCAACTCTGTCTGTTCCGACGCGGATGGGTGTACAGCAAGAGAAGGTCCACAACCAGAGCCCCCCGTCACATACTGACCGAGCCTCAACTTGGGAGTCCACATCAGCAACATCACACTCGTCTGTAGAAATTGCAGTAAAATCCCCTTCACCTTGCGTATGATCACTTGCCTGATCAGTCCCCTCACACATCACACTCTGTTCATTTAATTCATTACTGACTGCCCCATCGCCTCCAGTGCTGATAGAGAGGTCAGCGACCCACTGAGTGGTTCTATCCTCCGCAACATTTTCAATGCTGGAGGTCTCAAGTTCATCATCACTCACATCGGATAACTGTCCCTCAACAGCATCTGTATCCGGCAATGGCAGAAAATCAACTGGCATAATCAGATTCCTATGTACAGTTTTAACCACACCTGAAGGGTTTCTGAGTTTGTACGTGTTCAACACTGAGTTTTTGCCAACCACAACATACACTGTACTCTCCCAACGGTCTGCCAGTTTCTTTTTCCCTCTTTCACCCTTGTTTGCCAACAAAACCCTCTGACCAATGTCAACTGATTGTCCCTTACATCTCTTGTTGTACATGTCTGCTTGTTTCCGTTGCTGCTTTTCTGAATGCGACTGTGCAAGTTTAATTGCCTCACAGAGGTCCCGTCTAAGTGACTGCACATACTTGTCAATGTTAACGGTTTCTTCATTCAGAAGCACACTCTTAAACATAAGATCCACCGGTAGTCTCGGGGTACGGCCATACATAAGAAAGAAAGGTGAAAAACCTGTTGTTTCATGAACCGTGCAGTTATAAGCAAATGTCAAGGTATTTAGCAGTTGTGGCCATCTGACTTTAGATCTGGGCGGTAGTGCACGAATCATGTTACCAAGAGTGCGGTTCATCCTTTCCACCTGGCCATTGCCCATCGGGTGATACGGCGTAGTGTGTGTTTTCTCAACACCAGCCAACTGACACAACTCCGCAATCAACAAACTCTCAAAATTGGCACCCTGATCAGAATGAATGCTCACAGGAAAGCCATAAATGCAAAAGAAATTGTTCCAAAGAACTCTCGCAACTGTTTTTGCAGTTTGGTTAGGGCAAGGATACGCACACGCCAACTTAGTGAAGTGGTCAGTGATGACCAAAACATCAATAGACTTATTGTTGTGGTCTTCAGCTGACCAAAAGTCTATACAGACCAACTCGAGAGGCGACGAAGTGGTGATGGAAACTAGTGGTGCCCTAGCCTCTGGCTCAGGAGCCTTGCTCACAATGCATCTTTTACAATTATGGACATATACCTTAACATCTTTTTCCATGGTTTCCCAATAAAACCTTTGCCTGGCTAAACCTAAAGTGCGCTGTTGGCCCTGATGCCCCACATCATCATGAATACCTTTCAACACTGTCATTCGCAGAGATTCAGGAACAACATATTGATACATTTTTTGTTTTGTCACCGGGTGTTTGGACACACGATAAACAATCCCTAGACGCACAGTTAGTTTACCCCACTGTCTCAGTATCTTTAATGTGCCCAGTGCCTCGTGAAGTTTTTCACGCCTTGATGGAAGACGACCACGGTCAATGAAAAACCTGACCCGACTGACAACAGCATCGTTGACCTGCTCAGCTAGAAGTTCATCATGGTTAAAAACCGGCACAGGGTTCTGGCTCATAGCCGCAAGAGACTCCAAATATTGCACATGTGAAATGGCTCTCACCGTACCTGCATCTTCCCAATGCTGATGTTTTTGCATGACAGCAGAAATCTCCTCGCTATGCACATAGACACATCCAGCAGTACACCTAGTCTTCAGAGCCGCATCCCCAACCTCCTGACCATATTCATCCCGCAACTCTGAAAGCTCAGCTGAAAGCCGAAACATGTTCTGCACATCATCATTTTTGAAATTGGCTGCATGCTTGAGAAGGGTGGAATACGGAGCCCTAGTCAATCTATGCAATATTTTGGGCTGCACAAAAGGCTCCCTACTCAGGGCATCAGCCACCACATTTTTAGTGCCAGGGATATACTGGATGTCAAAGTTGAACGGTGCCAATTGCGCCACCCAGCGCTGCTCACAGGCATCCAACCTGGGCTTGGTCAGTATGTACTTCAGGGGGTTGTTGTCTGTCCACACAGTGAACCTGTGACCCCGTAACCAATGGCTAAACTTATTACAAATCGCCCACTTCATCGCAAAAAATTCAAGGCGATGCGCAGGGTATTTCGCCTGAGCATGATTTAGAGATTTGCTCGCAAAAGCTATCGGTTGTGCTTTGTCACTGTTGTTATGAATTTGCGACAATACTGCGCCAAGTCCAGCTGTAGATGCGTCAACAGACAATATGAATGGTTTGCTAAAATCAGGGTGAGCTAAAAGTACTTCCTCAACGAGAGCTGCCTTAAGGTCCTCGAATGCCTTTTTACACTCCAAAGTCCAATCATCTGGGCCAAGTTTGCGGCACAACACCGGTCTCTTTCTGCCTTTCAATTTCCGAGGTCTTTTCTGTCCACCTATCAGGGAAAACAACGGTTTAGCGAGCACTGAACAGTTTTCGATGAAATGTTGATAGTAGACTACCATCCCTAAAAAGGAACGTATTTTAGATGGCGAAGGAGACACACCATCCAACTCCATCAAATCGGCCTCTGTCACCTTAACTATGGACTCCACTTTATCTGGGTCCCTTGAAATTCCATGCTGGGAAATTACGTGACCCAGAAATTTGACCGAACGCCTCAAAAACTGACATTTGGAGGGTGACAGTTTCAAATTATGAACTTTAAGGCGTTGAAATACCATCTCCAATCGAGTCAAACTCTCTTCTTCAGACTTCGCAAAAACCCAACAGATCATCAAGATAACACAGAAGACTTAAAAGTTCTGGTCACCGAATATAGTCAGCATCATGCGCATAAGGTGGCTTGGGCTATTACATAGTCCTTGTGGGAGACGATTGTATTCATGCAATCCCAGTGGTGATGAAAATGCAGTATACTTTCTGTCAAGTTCATGTAGAGGAATGTTGTAATAGCCAGCCGTCAGATCCATGGTGCTAAAAAACATGTTTCCCCCCAATGCAGCGAGGACATCGCTTTGATGTGGAAGAGGATGGGCGTCTTTAACAGTTCTGGCGTTAAGCCATCTAAAATCTGTGCAAATTCGTAGATCGCCATTCTTCTTCCACACCAAAACCAAGGGAGAAGCATACTCGCTACAGGATTTGCGGATTATGTCTTTTGCTTCCATCTCATCTAACGTTTCTTTCAATTTCTGATAATGGCCAGGTGATATTCTACGATATGGCAACCGGAATGGTCGGTCATCAGTTAACCTGATGCGATGACAGAAATCCTGTGCCTCACCACAATCCAGGTGATGTCTAGAGAAGACAGATTCGTAAGTCTCAATCAGGTCAATAAGCTTCTCTTTACACTGTGAAGAAACTTCACAGTCACCAATTGGTATAGAGCTAAGCCCTAGCATTTCCAGCTTATCATTCACATCACTGAGGTTACTGCAAAGGCTTCTGGCGGTAAGACTACAGCAGGAACTACTGCTTTGCATTTTTCCCACATTCTGCTGAAGCAGTGAAAGAGTTAGCTGACTGGTCAAAATCCTCTAAGGCAATGCAGGGGCGACATCTGCATTTTTGAGTTTCTACGCAAAGTTATTTCAGTGGAAGTGGGGTTAATAATCTTCATGGGTAACCAACCATCACCCCACAAAGGAGAAACTATCCGGCCAACCATAATCTGTTTATTCACACAAGGCGATGCACATGGCTCAATGAGTACTGTACTGCCTGCTGATAACACTGTACCTGTAGGCAACCGACCCCACACCAAATGCTCAGTCATAGGCTGAAGAGTTACAGCATTCTTTAACTTCAATGTTCCAACCTTATCATGGGATGGACTCCCCTCGCCACCTCTCCAGGTTAGACAAAAGGCGAAGAAACTGACTACTGTCACTCTGGCATGTTGCATCAGGTTTACCCATAACACGCCAAAATCCATCATTGGACTTGAAATGTACTTATGAGTGGTTTAAGCACATTTGTACCCAAAATAATGGGATCAATCTGTCCTTCAACAAATAATAGCAGGGACTATAAACTTGTACCCATAAACCTCGAATTTCAAATCACAAAGTCCTATTGAACTGGTTTGTTTTACCCCCACAACCCACTAAAACAATATCCGCAGAAGCCAGCATGTCATTCGGTCATTATGCCTGCCTGTTTTAACATGGGTATTGTGTCCGCACTGATGGTAGTCGCCATCGATCCAGTATCAAGCATTCCTTTTAACTCAATTTTATCCTGCACTAAAACATTAGCATAGAATAAACTCTCACTTTGAGCAGTTCTCATTGTATTTTGCAAAATTACTTTGCTTGACTTAGGAACATTTTCACACACCAAAGCATATACAGACTTCAATATCATCATCATCAACGGAGGTTAAACTCATGTGCCTACCATCGCCCTCCTCCAGATGGAGGCTCAACAGTTTCCCTGAGAGGGCTTCTGCCTGCAACTGTCACCAGCTTCAGTCGAACTGGTTGGCACAGGCTGTGATGCCGACCTCTCGCACATGTCACGTGTATGTCCAGGTAAGTAACAACTGAAGCACAGCCTGTGTAGTCTGCAGTGAGCAACTGTGCTGTGGTTATTACTCTGACAAACTTTACACACTTGTGGTCTCCTAACATTGTATTTGTGATGGCCCGTAGCTTTGTTGGACTGTGTGTTACATGACAATGCTTTCTCTAGCATATTTAACATTTTGTCCATTGTGTTAGTTTCGCATGTTACATGGTCGGGCTCGAATGCAGTTCCTGACGGCCTAACAGTTTGAGACTTACTAGCCGGTGTGCCATATACATCAGTACTGACAGCACTAGCTGCTCATATACTGACACTCATATACTTTACGGTCTCTCACAAATTCATCCAATCGATCTTGCACCTCAACCGCTGTCCATTCACGCTGTGGTTTGCTCAAAAACATCATTGATAGACCTTTATCAGGATAATTATGAATGAAGATTACAGCGATCTCCATGTCCCGATCCTGCAAAGATCTACCCTCACTCTTAAGATGCTGTTCAGCTAAAGTCAGCAGCTTTATTCAATCTGATCCAATAATCAAAAGGATCCTCATTATGGAATGGCTTGGTGGCGTAAAAATCAGCCAGGTGAAGACCTGTGGATATTACACCACTAAAGTGCTGTTTGAGGATACGAAACACCATATCTACATCAACAGTTCTTGAAACTGAGGCACTGTTGCGCAACCACATGTGAATGACATCCCTCGCTCGGCCCATTCATTTGTTTATGAGCTCATCAATGCATTCTTGTGTGGAATAATTTCCCTTTTTCAAGGTGGGCTCTCATTAAATCTTCCCATTCAAAGATCGAGCATTTATCTGCACTGTCACCACGAAAGTATGGTGGTTCTTTACCACTCTTCAGTACAAGATTCATCTTTGAAGCATCAATGATTGTGGACCAACATTGAGTCACATGTGAGCCCTTCTGACAGTCAGAACACGAGTTAGATGTCGGTAGCTGATTGTTAGAAAATAAGCTAGCTTTAATCGACTGACCAATATCAGAGCTCAGTTGTCTCACTTGTTCATTAGATAAAGTCACTGTATGGTTCAGTTAAACTCATCTCTAGAGGCGGGAATATCATTGCGACGTTGGGGTAGAAAATTGTACTCTATTAGCATCAGAATCTGTGTTACACATCTCCCCAGGAATACACAAACTACTGAATGGCAAAACCCCTCTGCCCCTCCCCAAATGATATTCACCCAAACTGCCAGTATCTTTGTTAGAGTGCATCATTAATTATCATGCATGAAAATAAATAAAAAAATAAATAAAAAAAAAAAGATAGTAAAATACACCTTTTTTTTTTTTTTTCCAAATAAACCCAAAGCTGTATGATCAAGGCAAGCTTCAATTTGTCAGGTACACATAATCAAACCCTTAAAATTCGAGACATTACTAAATTAACCTCCACATAACACATTCAGTCCAGCTGGTATAAGGATACAGTCTGTGTGCTCCCTCAACGACGCGATCAATCAGCAAAGTCTGACGTCGTCCAATCACCGCAACTTTAGTCCACGAGTCCTATCGATGACACGGAAAAAGCACGAGAAGTCCGACGACTCGCGGTCCGTGAAGCACGATAAGTCCGACGCCTCGGGGTCCGTCCAGCATGAGGTCCGACGCCTCACGGTCCGTGCAGCAATCTCGGTTGTTCGGCAGCCGCTGAACAATCGCGCGGGTCACGGCACCAGTGTAACCGTACTCTCTTTTACTCTGCGTTGTTTAGTGAATGATGAGAGGACACCAGTTTGAGTCTGCACAGAGAATGTTATTATGTTTATGACATTTCGGCAGCGTCAGCTCGTACCATTACACTCTTTGGTTCAGGGAAAAGGTTGGAAAAGACCGCTCAAACAATAGTGCAACAGGTATGGCCGCTTGGACTATACCATCTTGATATTAACCCCAAGGGGGAGAAGAGGTGAAACCACTGTCACTGTCGCATGACTCTTTTTACATTTATATTATGAACACAAAACAATTTTAAATGAACAGTAACAGGAGAAAAATATAGTGAAATCAATATGCCTGAAATTATCCTGTTACACTTGGTCACACTGAATTAAATTCAACTATGTCAATACTGGGAGTTAAAGAAAATTATTTGTGTGATCATTGTGGAGTCAGAGAAACAGTAGAACATGTTATGTTTGATTGCAGGAAATATATACAAGGGAGGAGGGAATTAATAGAATATTTAGATAATAATGGACGTAAAGATAGAAACTTAGAATATGTATTAGGGATAAATGTTAATAGTGATAGTTTAGGGTATAGGGTATTAATACAATATCTATATAACACAGGATTGAGCGAAAGAATATAATAAATAATTTAAATTAAAATATATCAAAAGGACCCTGAGGGACTAAGTCTGGAAGCAGGTGGAGCTGAACACGTAGTGGCAGCTGACAGCTGAGTCCTGATGGAGAAATTTAGGTAAGCATAAAAGTATATATATTTATATGAACTGTAGGTGGCGGCATGTGCATATGACACCAGCCCGCCAGTAACTCAAAAGAAGAAGAAGAACGTTCGAATGTTATCTGCTACAGCCTATTTGCCAGGTGGCGATATATAGACAAAATACATTGTGGAAAAAGGGAAGAAGAAGATGACGTGACGTCATTTCAGTTTCTCGGTCTGTTGTTCGGCATTTCCGCCGGTTTAATGCGCTTTGTTCGCTGTCTGTTTTAACGAGGGCTGATTTTAATGTGACAGCGTCTTGGTGTAATGTTTTTAGCTTTTTCTGCTTTACTGGTATCGGGTTAACTGTTGGATGCAAATTCTGAAGATGGCGGCGGTGCAAAGCAGCAGTCCGGTCGCAGACTCATCCCAGGGAGGCACAGCCGCGGGCTCCGATCGTCTCCGAGCGGAGGATGGATCCGGTACAAGCACATACTTCCTGTTTGCTTAAAGTTTAATTGTGTCAGTTAAAATCTACAAAATGCATTGATTATTCTTTAGAAAAGACCAGTGGATTTTACATTTACAGGTTGTGCACGGTTTCCGAGTCGTCGGTCAGATATCTCGAGTGTTTTTGGGGTGTTGTGGCGAAGGTTAGCATCAGTGTTGCAAAGTAAATATTTACTGTACATCAATTAAATTACTAATAAACAGAAAAAATAAAGGGATTGCTGTTCATGTGGGGTTATTTAGTTAGAATGAATAAAAGGTGGTTGGACCATTTTTTTTAAACTTCTTCCATGCCTTCTTGCTATGACATAAAAATATCAGCCCAACGCATGAAACATTTATGTAATACTTAAGATTTTGGCCTGTCCGTTTGTGAAAAACCTTAGTTATATCTAATAATAAGAGGAGTGCCAAAACCAAAGCCAGAACTAAGTTTTGGTGATTGGGACAAAAATCTATTGATTAAGGTTAGTGTCTGTTTATGCGTGTTAAGCATGTTTATTATATATAAGCCTACATATAAACTTTATTTATTTGTTATGAAACAAAAAATGTGTTTCTTTCAAAATGCATCCAAAACATCAATTATTAGTCAATGCTGTCATTATTGAAATATCATTAATGGCATTCGGTGATCGTCAGACATCATTGCTTGTCATTAGGTACCAATTGACAGATGTCTTTATTTGTAAAGAGTTCACCATTTATGGCTCTGAAAGCTTCGCTTGAGGTCAGGAAGCGTATAAAATGCCAAATTTAGGTAGACCACAGGATTCAGAGGCAGACAATGGCTAACAATACCAAATTGATTAAGACGGATAACATACCTGACCCTGCATGCCCGAAAAAAAAATAGTTTAATGTCTGCAGTCAGTCTGCAAGATGACCTACAGCAGGGGCTGGGAATATTTTTTCAGCAAAGAGCTGTTTTTTGTTTTTTATTTCTCAAATGTATTTTTAAAGAGCCATTGAGGGTGTGGGTATGTAGCAAAACCTTTATTTATTCATAAACAAAACCTTTATTTATGTCCATGCACAACTCAAAAATAAACAAATATGACACCTCACAATGTATGAAGAAAAGACAATTTCTAGATTTTTTTTTTTCCATTTTGTCATCGCCCTTCATAAATGTTGTTTGAATTTACGTGCGTGAGGTTACCATTGAAATGTAAGTTGCTTGCCCTTTATTGGTGTCGCA
This sequence comes from Danio aesculapii, assembly GCF_903798145.1. Taxonomy (NCBI): domain Eukaryota; kingdom Metazoa; phylum Chordata; class Actinopteri; order Cypriniformes; family Danionidae; genus Danio; species Danio aesculapii. The sequence continues at coordinate 16,738,917 of NC_079446.1, forward strand.
ATTCAAGGTAAACCATAGTGCCACACCTGCGCATTGGTTGAAATGTCCTATTATTGTAAACAGTTCTTATTCATCTTACTGTAAAAAAAAAATACAATATAAAGGCGTAATTGTATTTTCAATAGGAAACTGATTTCTAGTGACAGCTATGATTTTTTAAACTTTAAAATATTATTGAAGATAGACAGCTGGAGAGCCACATATTTTTGGTTAAAGAGCCACAGGTTCCCTACCTCTGACCTACAGGATGCAACAGGGCTGTGGGTATTCAACCAGAAAAATCAAAGGTATAGAGATGAAATTCTGACGCCAGTTGCCCAACTCTATCCTGGTGCAATGTGGCCACATTTGTTTTTATGGATTACAATGCCCCCCACATTGAGCAGTGTTTGTGACGTAATATTTGGAGGAGGAGCCATCCTTCAACAGAATATCCAAAACATAATGTCAAGCATGCTTAGTTTTTTTTTTACCTTTTGCAATTTTTAATTCAAGCTGATTTTAATTCAATTCGAGCTTCAGCTCAATTATCTGAAAGCCGTGGCAACAATTCAGTGACAGCTCTTAATTTCCTTGGGTGTTGTGACACAAGATTCAATCGTTTCTTCTAGTGTAATGGCGTGGTTTCGGTTTTCGTGAACTATGTCTGCGATGCCTTACGACACCATCGCAGAAAGTCTAGCATGTTTAATTTTCTGAAGCATAGTGGACTGGTTTTGATGTTATTTTATATATATATATTTATTTATTTTTTACATTGCAGCCTTTTGCGATTTAACTAATCACAACTTTTTAAATTGCGATTGTGATTCGATTTTGATAAATTGCACAGCCCTACTTAGTATGTAAATCTGTTATAGTAAATCTGACGTTTCCTGACGTGTCGGTGTGTTGAGTTTCTGAGAGTTCAGCAAAAGTGCAGGTGAGACCAAAACGCAGCACATTGCCGTCTGTGTTTCAACAGACACTCAATGTAAATTCAGACAGACACAAAAAAACAAATGCTAAATCTTTCTGTTTATTTTTTGTTGGTCACTAAGGGGCAGATGGAGGTCTGTCTTCAGACCCAGCAGTGTCGCTTACAGACCCAGGCATACAGCAGGCCTGTTACTTCAGCTGGGTGTTATTCAGTATCCGATCACTCATGTATCAATGATTTGATCATTTATTCTTTCTGTTTACCTGCTGTCTGCTAAGAAAAGTTTACTTCTCGATTGACTGTTCAATCGAGAAGAGCCGAACACTCTCTTTTTGCTTAAGTTTCATTCCTACAATGGTGCTGATAATCATTATCTGCATAATTGGTTGAGACTGTTCAGTCAAGATGTAAAACAGAAACAGGGTAAAGTTAAGCTTTTACTTTTTTTTTTTTTTTATATCCATCTTATTTGAACAATACAATTTTTAAAATGTTGTGTCTTAAATTAATGAGAGCATGCAAATCTATAGTCATGTGTGAAGCCTGTTGCATTGTAAGGTGTTTGTTACCCAATAAATATGTATATTGTTAAAAAAAAGTTTCGCTGTGAAGCGCTATAGTTTTATTAAAATGTGGCTGCTGAGCACGCCTTGAATGGCATTCTTGTAGAAAAACGAAACTTTGCATTAAAGTGTTATAAGTACAAGAAAATAGCTTTCCCGTGGAGTCTTCGTGTGGGAGTCCAGTTGAAAAGGTGTTTTGATTTGGAGTGCACCAAGTTCAACCACTGGGTGTCAATCTTGCATATAAATATATATATATAATGTATGTATGTATGTATGTATGTATGTATGTATATGTGTGTGTATGTATGTATGTATAAATGTATGTATGTGTAATTATAATTGTTTATTTACAATACCTTAATTTTGATCAAAGTTATAGACTTTTCTTTAGGACACTAAAGAATCAGATCCTGTAAAAGGGCATCTGATGTCACCTTTAAAAGAAACACAAATGTTTTTTTTTTTATAGTATCATTTAAGGTTACATTCCAAAAAATTATTCCCTTTTGTTTTTTGTAAATATTTTGTTTGTGCTTTTTCACAGAGTCTGAGAAACAGAGCCGTATAATGACACTGCTAGAAAGGCTCTACTGCAAACACAGCTCATCCAGGTCCTGGCAGGAGACGAGCAAAGTGATACGGCAGGCAATGGTAAAACCCAATAATAAAGTCATCCCATTGATAGCATAGTTATCTGTTGTTGCATTTACCATTTAAAAAAATAATCTATTTCTGTTTTATTGACTGTTTAGGAAAAGCGTGGAGTCGTTAATGCAGGTGGACACCAACTATTGCTTAACTGTTTAGAGACACTGCAAAGGGCATTAAAAGGTGCATTTCTTTTTTTATTGTGTGTGTGTATGTATGTATGTATATATAAATATATATATGTATGTATGTATATAAATATATATATGTATGTATGTATGTATATATATATGTGTATGTATGTGTGTAT